>NC_056739.1:861349321-861486821 GCF_019279795.1 Protopterus annectens
AAAATCAACAATACAGATGAAACGTTATGGTGAGTACATAACTCCTTTATCTAATATTGTCAATTTTTTTATCTCCTCCTCACAAATAGGACAGGAGTCCCCAACTTCCTATATCCTGGGTGGACTCAAGGGAGAATGTTCCTCAGAACCATCGAACCAAAGGAGGCCCTTCCCAGGGAGACAATGTCCAACATATAGTGAGAAATAAAGGTATGATGGTTAGACCAAGTGGCCACTGCACAAATTTCATTCATGGAAGCGTTAGTTTGAAAAACAGAAGATGAGGCCATGGCCCTAGTGGAGTGAGCTCGAACAGGCTTGGGAAGATTAATACCTTTTGAAGTGTAAATGAAAGAAATGAAATTGGAAAGCCATCTTGTAAGGTAACCTTAAAGACTGATGAACCTTTCTTAGACCCCGCAAAAGCAATGAACAACTGGTTTGTCTTGCGAAACTCTTTGGTTCTATGTAGCTAGAATCACAGCTGCCTATGTACATCTAACAAGTGTAGAACATATTCACCTTTGTTGCTAAAGTTAGGAAAGAAGACAGGCAAATGGATGGTTTGGTTGATATTGGTTTGAGAACAACTTTGGGGAGAAAGGAGGGGTTGGTATGCAGTGAGACTGTCTTTATGAAAAAACAGATACGGAGAATGAGAGCATAAGGCTTGGATCTCTGAAATTCTCCTTGCCCATGTGATTGCCACTGGAAAAACAGTTTTCCAGGAAAGAAACTTAATATCACAGGTGGCTGCAGGTTCAAAGGGCAGTTGCACAATAGAATGTAACACTAAATTGAGGTCCCATGGGGAGAAGGATCCCTGTCTGGTTGTTTTAACAACAGGGTCCCTTTTAAGAAGGCTTTGCAAAGTTAGCTGCTGGATTTGTTTGGGGAGAAGCCAAAAAGGTCACAACAAGGCTGGCCCCACTTGCAGAAAATGTCCTCCGCTACCTTTTGGTTGCAGGGCCACTAGTGAGGCATGAGAATGGATCCGCTCGATTTGTCCACTATCATGTTGGACTTCCCCAGAATGTTCATTGCTAGGAGAAAGCGGTTGGAGGAGATCACCCATTGCCACATTCTGAGGGCCTCTCGACATACAGGGTAAGATTTGGCTTCTCCTTGCTTGTTTATGTACCAGACCACTAACATGCTGTCTGAGTGAATTGCAACTGTTCCTACAGGAAGAGTAGCTTGGAATGCTTACAACTGGAAGAGCACAGCTCTCATCTCCAGGACACTGATGTGCAGGTTCGTCTTGTCTGCAGACCAGGTTCCTTGGACCATTCTCATCAGATAAAGACCCCCCACACACACAATCTGGGAGGCATCCATGCTCACAGTGGCCTGCGGCTGTGGGGGAACAAAAAGTCGGCCTTGTAACACTTCATCTGATTTCATCCACCATAAGTGGGATCTTCTGCATGCACTGGTTATCAGAATCTGGTGGGACATGGAATGATAAAGAATCCACCATTGGACAGCTAGAAGCCCCTGTAGAACTCTCATATGGAAGCTGGCTAATGGGACTAGTACTATTGTCACAGCCATTGACCCTAACTCCTGAAGAACATGACATGCTGCTACCTTCTGATTTCAAAGCTACCTGTTTGTTTGTCATTTGATCGTTAATACTCTTGAAGTTGGAAGTATGGCAATCATCTCAGTAGTGTCCAAAACTGCTCCAATGAACTCCAAGGTCTGTACTAATTCCAGATATAATTTATGGTAATTTATTGTGATACCCAATTGTGCACAAAGCTGAAGAACTGAGTCCCGCGCATTTAACAGTAGACACCTGGTTAGGACGGAGATGAGCCAGTCATCTAAATAAGGTAACACCTGGACTCCTTGTCATTTCAGGTGAGCCGCAACTACTGCCATACATTTGGTGAACACTCTGGGGGCTGTGGTAAGACTAAAGGGCAGTGCTCTGAACTGGAAATGACTAGCTCCCAACCAGAAGAGTAGGTATCTTCTGGAGTGCCTGTCCATCTTTATATGGTAGTATGCGTCCTGAAGATCCACTGAGCACATCCAATTATCCTTCTCCAAGAATGGAAGTATGGACTGAACCATGACCGATCAGAACTTTCTGCATTAAACTGACCTGTTTAGCCTGCTGAGATCCATAATCGGTCTCCAGTTCCCTGTTTTCTTTGGAACTAAAAAGAACTTTGAGTAAGTTCCAAATCCTCTCTGGTCTAGAGGGACTTCTTGGATGACTCTTTTTTTCTAGCAGTTTTTGAACCTGAATAACTGCTTGCTCCCTTTGCTCCCTTTGACTGGGTGGGATGTCTGGGATTCTGTTGATAAGGGGAGGTGATTGATTGAAGGGAATGTGATAGCCTCTACACCCACAAATCAGAAGTTATGTTTTGCCAGGCTGTCCAGTACATGGATAGTCAACCCCCAATTGTTCCAGAGGTGGACTATCAGACCTCCTTTCAGGAGTGCTGAAAGGGTTTCCTGAAAAAGGGTTCTCAGGAGCCCTGGTTTTGTGGGCCTCTTTTGCCACCAGAGTGGCATCTTCCATTGTTATTATTCCCCCCCTGTGCCTCAGGGGGAAAAATCTCCATGTGCATCCCGGTAAGAACTGTGAGATTTTTTGAACCACATCTTCCCACTTCCTCTCTGACTTTTATAGTAGGGTCTGTGTGTGTGGTGGGGGGGTGTATGCCCACAGCAGACAGACTCACCGCCCTACTCATCCCTTCAGCTGTGTGTGTGCTTTCAGCCTCATGGGAGAGTAAGCTAAAGAATGTAGAGTTGTTAGCTAGGAAGATACCTTTTAACATACCCCTTTAGCTACTGCTCCTTCCAGGGTATCTGTTAACTCCTTTATCAGATCCTTTTGTAACCTTGTAAACTGGGAAAGATAGTTCAGTGAATGTAAGGCAAATGTCACTGAAGAGAAAACATGCTTCCCACATCTACCCATTGCCCTATAATCTTTATTAGGAGGGTGGATAGTAGAACCCTTCTCAGAGAGTTCTGTTTTGGTCACTGCCACCACAAACATGGCATCTTCTGCAACACCCTTAGTCCATAAGACATTATCTGATGGAGCTGGAATTATCTTGTTTGATCTCCAGGGAACAGACTCAATGGAATCTGGGGTCTTCCATGCCTGCTGAGAGGTCATACCTATGAGCTCATCTGTGGGCGGAGTCACCCAGGAGGAAGATGGGCAAGAACCAAAAAGCTGCCAGGTACACTGACTCCTCAGGAAAAGGATTACTGGACTGTCAGCTGCCTCTCTGTTTCAGTATTTCTAGAATCTCCTCAAAGGACACATCCTCAGGAGGTGACCGTAGGGATCCTTCTGTTTCATCGAAGTCGGTGTCTTCAGTGGCAGACTCCTCAGTGGAGTCCAGATGTTTCCTCTTAGAAAGTCTCTTCCGAGAAACCTCCTCAGTGGGAGACTCTGGGGTAGTATCTGAAGAGACAGGGGAACCCTTCTGGATATCCTGGTGCTTGAGGTCTCGCTGTCCTAGTGGAGCATCCTGGTTGGAAGAGGTATGCAGGGAATCCAGATGGGACTGAAATCAAAGGGGGAGATACCCTTTTAGTTGCACTGGCAGCTATCACCCTTTCCAAGGCCCGAAAGGTTGACTGCTCCTAAATGAAAGAGGACTCTGGCCCCTACAAGACATGTTTGCTAGATGACGCCTCTTCCAACCCCAAAGACAGCTCACCCTGGGTAGAAGCCAGAGCCAAACTGACCTGCGCAGAAGCCCTAAGATATATCAACTGCTCCAACAACCTGGAAGTCAAATGCTCTCAAGGACTGCAAGGGTCACTACGGCTCAAGGAGCTCTCTGGTTCTGAGAAAACAGAAGAGCTCAGAGCAAGGCCTGATCTGAAGGTGTTCTTGGATCTGACCTAAAGTGTACTGAATGCATTGGATCCAAGGGCTTCGTAACTTGCTCTGAAGTCAGAGGAGGATCTAGAGGGGGGAGTAGTAGACTCAAGAAGCTCCAAAGCCAAGTGAATCAGGGCTGAGGGGGACTTAGTTATACCCTGTGCACACAGAATCGTCTGCACCAAATGGTCCACATCATCCTCAGTAAGGCTTCTGATTGAACGAGAAGAAGAGCCAGATGGGGATCTCAACCTACACAAAAAGGGGGGTGGTACTCTGAAAGGCACAGGGCATAGTTTGGAGAGTACCTGGTCTAAGGACGGTTGCAATAGGCTTAAGGGCACTCTTTTATGGATCCAATACCAACAGATCCAGCCCATTTTGTCTTTATCAGATGACTCTGGAATCGAAGATACCAGATCTGACTTGTCAGTAGTCGGCACTGATGGCCCCAACAGATCTTTATTGGCATGTTTTGGAATTTTTGTCTTCGGCTCCAAGGTATCCCATGGAGCCAGTGAAGGTCTCTTTTCCCTTATCACCAGATTTCACAGACATGGAAGAAGCAGGACTAGACTGAGCAGACTTTAATTTAGAAGCAGGTTTTACTGGAGAAGCAGAAATGGCCTCTTCAAATTTAGAGGGAAGCATCCCTTTTAAGATACGTTTATTCCTTCTTTCAACCAATGCACAGTGGCTCAAAGAATAGGAAATAGCGTAGTTCTCCTGTAAGTGTAGAGGCCCTAAGCATTATACACACATAAGTCATGTGAATCACTGAGTGGGATTTTATGCCCGCATTTGGAGCATTGTTTAAAGCCAGCAGGTTTATCGTGTTTGTCCGACATGCCAAGAAGGCAGGTTTTGAAAGGAGGAATAAAGTTAGAAGAAAGTTTTTTTTTTTTTATAGAGGGAGGGTAAACTGCTAACAATAGTAGTCAAGGTTACCTAAAAAGGTAAGGGATAAGGGAAAAAATGTACTAACAAAATGGTTATAGGGGAGAGAGAGAGAGAGAGAGAGAGAGAGAGAGACAATTAACCTAATAAAAAGTAGTTACCAATGAAATATGATCGAATCAAACTCACTGATAAAACAAGATGCGATATCCTGGATATTCGGAGGCTTTATTGTTAACACTAAAAAACGGTAGTTGTGGCGGGTGAAAGCGCTCAGTATTTGTTGTAAAGTCATCTATTATTTTTATTTTACCGTTTTTTAGTGTTACCAATGAAATATGAACATTTTTAAAACAAGGGGAGACACAGGTAAACAATAAGACACTGAAATTTGAGGAGAAGTAGAATTAGGCCAAAATCCTACGCTCTACAGGGTCATGATATAAATCAGTAGCTGACAAATGCACCTTTAACATGGAATAAATGAAGAAAACAAAACAAAAACTCACTTCATAGAAGCTCTCTTCACCCTACAGAATGCTGATGTCTGTGCAGTCACCGAGACATGGTTTAAAGACGTGGGGAACTTACCAACAGTACAAGGTTATAATGCCTTACACACATTTAGACCAGCTACTATACAGACAGGGGCTAAAGATGGAGATATCTCAATTTACATCAAAAGTAAATATACCTCAAGGTTGGTCAAACAGGACAATGCACTTGAGCTTCTCCACATTCAAATTGCCATAGGCAAAATCCAATACCACTTCCTTGCAAGCAATAGGTCCCCCTCTATGACCCAGGAAACCCATACCATGTATTTAAACTTATTGGGAACACTCACCATCCAACCTAATACCATACTCATGGGCAACTTTACTTACCCTACTATTAACTGGGAATCATATACAACACCAAATGTACAGGCACAGAGATTCCTGGATTTTGTAAAATAAACTCCCTGGACAAGATTGTCAATACATCTACAAGGGGTGCACCCATCCTACATCTGTCCCTCACTAATAAGGGAGAGTGCTGCACAACCCGTAGTGTTATGTCTTCTCTGGTAAGGTCAGACAACATAACTGTCTCCTTTGAAGTAAAAATAAAACCTGTAACCCCAACTAACAGTGGAATATTCAGGAACTACTCTAAGGCTAACTTCCTACTATTAAGAGATAGTCTGGCAAATTTTCAAGCCCCCTTAAACCCTGCTGCCTATGAAGAACTGTTCACAGAAACCCTATATAAGTATGTTAATAGCTGCATAGAGGCAGCTGTACCCACCAGGAAGAAGTACAGAACTAACTGAAAAAACAAACCACCCTGATGGAATCAGAACATCAATAGACTATATAGCAGAAGGAAGAAAATCATGGCAACAATTAGGAGATGCAGCACCTAGAAGGATAAAAGCACTCTCATCAAACTAAAGAAACAGCTCAAGAGGTCAAATAAAGTCTACCAAATATGAGGTAAATTTGGCCTCCCAGACCAAGCACAATACAAGCCTCAAAGGCAATACACACTTGAGTGCAGAGTTCATTGTAAATGGAGCCACCTATACTGAGAAAGAAGATATAGGATATAGCAAACCTACTGGCCAACACAATAAATTCAACTCCAGTTTTACCCCTCTCTCCCCATCAACCTTCCCTCAGGAAATACCATCAGATATAACTCCTCCTGGGACTTCCAAGATGGGTGCACACTGAGTAACAGTTTAATTCTAGCTCTCCCAGTGTGAAAACAGAAATCAGCAGAAGACCAGCGGACTTTTGTGTTTCTGGGTACATTTCTGTAACTAGCTAGTAATTGCATTGCCTGGATGTCAGGAAAAAAGAAATACAGAGGGCCTGAAGTAAAATTAGCTACAAAAGGTGTGGGAAAAACACTGACTGGAAAAAGTACTGCAGCTGTTCAGCAAAGGTCAGTGCAAACTCCAGACATGACTTCCAGTAACCTAGAGGAAAGCATAAAACAACTGCACACAGACCCAGTTAAAATACGTAAATGAAACACTTGATGGAGTATATCAACTCATCGACAAAAGGCTGGAAAAAATGGAAGAAGCTTGAAACAGATATTCAGATGAGGTGATAAAACTGCAAAAATCAGAGGTCAAAATGAAGAAAAGACTGGTTGAATATGATACTGCTCAAAAAGAGATATTTCAAAAAATAATGGAGTTAGAGGACAAAGCATGTAGGGAAAACTTGAGATTTTCAGCTATACCAGAGAAGCTGGAAGGAACAGACTGCATTAATTTTATGAAAGCACAAATAAGCAACTGGACTGGTATTCCACAGCAGGGGTTGTTAACTGAAAATGCACATTGTGTGTATGCTCTAACCCTGCCTATGAGAAAGCAGCCCAGACCTTTAATAGTAAAGATGCAATCCTACCAACATAAGGTTTTGATTTGTGACAAAACTGTGGCAGAAGGACAAAATACTAAAGTGGAAGACAGCAGAGTGTTTGTGGAGAATGATTACTCACTGTACACCAGGCAGAAGAACAGTAAATTTATTTCACTATTCAGGAAATGTGGAGAAACATGCATAAAATTCAAACTGCTGTATGCAGCTATCTTCAAAATATTCTTCCCTGGAGGAACAAAATCACTTTTTGATGAAGTACATGGTAAGGATGAAATTCAAACGTTTGTCCAATAAAAAGTGAGCTGTGAAACAGAAGGAAATTCTGCTTCTTATTCTTCTGGTAATAAAGACCACACAGAGACTGTGCCAGTGAAACCATTTTCAATGTTCCAATGGAAAAATCTGGAGAGAAGGAAGGGAAGAGAGCACGAGAGCTGAATAGAATAGAGATTACATTGGAAATGAAGCAGGGAAAAGATTTGGGAGATGGAGATGAACAAAAATAAAACCAGTAACTTGGAAAATGACAAATGTGGGATTACAAAGCAATAATCACATTTTTGAAATATGATGAAACAAGAAAATCTGGAAATATTGGACTTTTTTGGACTTTGTTGGACTTGTTGGGGACTCTAAAGTATATGCCCTACGTCATGTCATTAATGTTCATTAAAATACTTGGGCAAGGGAAAGAGGAGGGAGAAGGTTAACTGTAAGTAAAACATTTTTTCTTAATACTACTATTTTTATAGTGTATGATTTTCTTTGCATGCTATAAAGTTTACTCAGTTGTTTTAAGTATAATGGGGATAGTATTGTAAACAGGTGCTTTTGTTTTTTTTCTTTCGCCCTTCTGTCTTTCTCCTTGTTCAATTTTAAGAAATGTAGGCACTGCAATATAAAAAAGTCTGGTTAAAACAGCATGACAAAAGAAAAATGAATGCTCTTTTTCTCATGCTTGCATGGAGAAATGCCTGGATTCAGGCCCTTAGCTTGGTATAGTAACAAGTTTTAAGAGAAAGCAACTAAATCAAAAAGAATATTGAACATTATGAGGCTTTTTCTAGCAAATAAATGAATGCTTAGTAGCCATTCTGTATCTGGGCCTCAAGTCTCTTTGAGACAATCTGATAAAGAGAAATTGGTTAGGAAAAAAGAGCGAAATTGGCTAGGAGATAATGTTCTCTGAAAACATTCAGGTGTTTTCCCAGCTGGAAGAGCTAAAGGATAAGAAAAAACAGACATCACTTATTAGAAGCACAGAGTACACAATGTGTCCAAGCATGGATAACCTTTCTTTTAGGTTAACTCATGTCTGTGAGTGTGGCTGTCAGTTTGGAACATTTATTCTGATTAGAAAGATAAAACTTCAATATTTGAAGATGTACATGGTTTTATGTTTTAGTATTAAGTTAATAGGTTTTAGGGGGTATTGGGGGGGTGTTTTTTCATTCTTTGAGGGATTTCAAAAACAAACAAAAAGTTTTGTAAGATGTAACATGGGCTCTAATGGATATGACAAGAAACAATGGTATAAAAGTTAAATCTGCCAAACAGTGCATGCATGTAACACAAAAGCTGCAACCAGACATTTAACAAAAAAGTTGTCATATATAAAAGGTGGGAATAATAACATTTTACTACAGTGATGCTTTCTGTAATGTCTTTAAATGTCAATGGTCTCACAGATAAATACAAAAAAGAAAGGGTAGGGAACTATATTAAAAATACAGAGTGCAGATAGTTATGTTACAGGACACACACTTGGAAAGAACTGAAAATGTGAATTTGATAAAGAAAGGTTTTCAGGATGGTTATTCAGTGGAATGCCTGGGACAAAGAAAAGGAGGAGTACTTATATTAATTCCAAGAGGAGCTCCAATAGTGATAGAACAGGATAGAAAATATAATAATGGTAGATTTGTAGTACTAAGGGGCTACTGGCAAGGGTGGAGGATTACACTGGCATGTATTTATATTCCTAAAACTGCTGCAAAAAATAAAACTGCTATAATGGAGCTAAATAAAATTCTGGGAGAAATAATCAGCTTTCAGCAAGGAATATTACTTATAGGTGGGACTGGAATTTGATATGCAGCAGTGAAGATGTGTCTAGGGGCCCAGAAGGCAAAGAATAAAAAAGGAAGGTAGACTTTTGAAGAATTTTATGAAAATATTTGGCATGGAAGCAATGAATTCAGTACTAGGAGTTCAGAGTGAGTTTACATATTATTCCCCAAGATACAAAAACTGAGCTAGGCTAGACAGAATTTACATTTCACAGGAACTTGTGCATTTAATTGAAGGTCTTGATACACACCCAATAACTATCTCAGATCATGTGCCAATAATAACTAAAATACATAAAAACACAGGTAATGAAATAAAAAAATGAGACAATGGCACTTTCTCACCTATTTGTTGAAAAGAGAAGAATTTAAGAAATGAGCATAGGAAATTATTCAAGAGCTATTAGAAAATATATACATTTCTTCTGAAAATATATCTATGGAGTAGAATAAAATTAAAGTGGAGTTTAAAACTACAGTGGAAATAAAAGAAAGGGAGATATGGTTAAAAGGTAACAAGAAATATTTAGAGGGACTGAAAAATGTTAAAGTACTGCAGGATAGGGGAATCTCTAAGAACAAGAAGAGGAACAACTGCAGAATGCTAAACAGAAAATAAGCGATTACCTCAATAATATGCATGAGTTTAGAAAGACTGTTGTTAAGGAACTTTTTTTATTGATAAGAATTCTAGAGCACAAAAACTTTTAGCACAATGACTCGGGCAACAGAAATTAGAAAGGGCTGTAACTAAGCTTAGGGAGCCTATAACAAGGAAGGTAACAAGAGATCCTGTAGAGATATTAGAAATATTATGGAAATTCTATGAAATTCTGTATAAAGCAGAGAAATAGGGAAATCAAGAAAAGGTACAAATGGAAATGTGTATGGAAGAATTAAATATGCCAAGGTTAGACATAAATAAGGCTCAATTACTAACAAGATAGGAGAAGATGAGATAAAAATGGTGATGTATAAGCAATCTACAGGAAACTCCCCAGGAATAATTGGTATTCCTGTGGAAGTTTGGAAGCTAGGAGGAAAAAAATTGATAAAGATCTGGAATGTTTTGTTTAACAGGATTTTAAGAGGAGGAGAAGTATCAACATCATGGAAGAAGGCAGCGATAATACCTAAAGAGGGTAAAGAGCCATCAGATCCAGCTTCATACAGGCCCATTTCAATACTAAATCATGATCATAAATTGTTTAGGTCTATAATGGCTAAAAGTATGGCAAAAGTAATGCCAAAAGTGATAGATATGGATCAGTGTGGTTTTGGGGAGGGAGACAAATATTTCGCATCATTAACAAAACACTGATGATCCAGATGGAAGCAGAAAGTAAGAAAAAAAACACTGTTGTTGGTGGGTCTCGATGCAGAGAAAGCATTTGATAGGGTAAGCTGGAACTTTTTGAGCAGAGCAATGGAAGCATTTGCATTCCCTGATAAAATTATAAGGTTGATTAGGAGGCTACATGAGGGATTAAAGGTGAAAAATAAAGTGGTTGGGGTCCTCTCTGATAACTTCTGCTTGAGCAGAGGAACCAGGCAAGGGTGTCCTCTTTCCCCTTTGTTATTTGCATTATATTTAGAACCAAATGCAAAGAAAATAAGGGACACAAATTCAAGGATATAATCTGCATGGTAGTCAAAAAAAGCTGGCTGTTTTTACAGATGATATTTTATACCTGACAAAACCAGAAAAGGATATCACAGTGCTGTGAAACATTTTGAGACAGTTCCATATCTTTTCAGGATTCAAAATTAATGATGCTAAAACAAAGGCAATAACAGTAAATTATGTACCCACACAGGAATTGTTTCAGCAATATCCATATATATGGGGGCATGATAAAATTACTTATTTAGGAGTATGGATTACAACAGATTTGGGTATGGTAGCTAAGGATATGTGGGGAGAGATTAATCAAAAGATAATACAAAGACTGAGAAACTGGAAGCTCTGTTATATGGATATGGATAGTAAGATACAAGTTAAAATGTATTTAGTCCCTTTAGTTTTATACACATCAGGCATATTTTTATCAACCAGAGGAGACGTTGTGGATAGAAATTAATAAAGAGCTGAACAATTTTATCTGGGGGGAGGTAAACAGCAATAGTCAAGTGGGATAAGCTGATTCTTTCAAAAGAAAAAGGCAGATTGGGATTACCTGAAGGGGTATTTTAGAGCTACACAGTTAAGGCTCCTATACATAGCACAATCAGAAACCTATAATTCAAAGTGGAAAGAGATGACAATGAAACAGGGGTAAGCTCAAGAAAAAAGGAGAGACTGGGATTTGGGATGCAGATCTTAAAGGAGAATAACACTAATCATACAGAATATTATATTCATAAAGTACCAGAAAGTATCCTAAGAACTAAACCAACATGGGAATGGAGGAAGGAGATTCTGCCAATAGGGGTAAATGCAATTAGGGATGTAGACAATAGGCAAGAGGGGGCTGGAATTTATTGCAGAAAAACAGGCAAATGAACCAAAGTATTGGGAGCAAATAACTAGAGAGGGAAAGGTAACAGAATGGGAAGAGGCCAAGCATTTATTTTGATTGCAGGTTAGAGATTGCCTTCCCTATCAAGGACTGATATCAGAGTATAGGAAAAGAGAAAGAAAAGGGGGGTCCCAAATGAAAGACCAGCATCATCATCATCAGCCCCCCTTTCCCATTTTCTCTGTTGCCAACTCTCTCAATTCAGTGTCACACTCCTGCCTTCTTCAACACTCATGCATGATTGTCACAGATCTTTCACACAATCCATCCGCCTCTTTGCTGGACATCCTTGCTTCCTCTTACTTTCTTTCTGTCTGTCCCAAATCTTCCACACCAAATCGTCTTCTGCTTTTCTACACGTGTCCAAACCACCATAATCTGTTCTCTTTGATCTTTTCTGTAATTGGAGCTACTTTGTCTTCTGCTCTTATGTACTAGCACTGGTACACTTTTTAGTAGAATCTGGAACAGAAGCTGCTGTTAAAAATGGAATAAATAGTAGAGCATATAAAATACTGCATGATAACTATAAGAATCAATCAGAGGAGCTTAGAAAGGAATGGGAAAAGAAGCTGGATAAGCAATTGACAAGGAAACAATGGAGGATATATGTATGTCTCCCAAATATGCAACAAAATCTAGAAGATTTAGGATTTTTGCTTGGAAATGTTTACATAAATATTTTATACCCGAAGTAAACTCCAGAGAATTTTTCCTCAGGTAGACAGCAAATGCTGTAGGTGCAATGGGGAAGAAAGAATGGTAACATATTTTGGGAATGTAATGAGTTGACAGGCTTTAAAGAGTCCCTGCAGACTAGTCTGTTGGAGATAGTGGGTGAGCAAAGTGGTATAACTAGGGAAATGATTTTTCTGAGCTATGATACAAAATCAGAATTGCCTAGATATAGTAAGGCCTTGCTGAATCTAATTATGGTGGCTGCCAAAAAATCAGTTACTAGAAAATGGAAATTAAAGTCTAAACCAATTGGACTAGAAGTAGTAAATATAGTAACAGAGCTAAAACAATTGGAATTGGGTTATTTTAAAAACAGGGCGAGCAAATTACATAGGAAAAATGGCAACTGTGGGAACAATACATACAGGGGAGGAATGAGGTTTAAGAGAAGGTAGGACTTGAATGCGCAATGTAATGCTTGACTTGCAATGATTGGGTAGATTATAAGTGATGTATAATATCTGCAACTAGAATTTTGTCAATATATTTTGTGATGTAAAATGCTTGCAGCTGGGATTATGTCAATATAGTTTGTTTTCATTTATATAAATGCATGATTGCCTATGTCATAAGTGATAATAAAGATGTTTCTTGCTTATATATTTATATATATATATATATATATATATATATATATATATATATATATATATAAAAAACCCCTGCTATCACTAGGGAACAGGTCCTTAATGCTCTCTCCAAGGTCAAAAACACTGCAAAAATGGGCACAGACATTATCCCAGAATGTCTTCTAAACAGCATGAAAATGATCTATCAGGGCCTCTCAAACTGATATTTAACTGTAGCCTTCAAACAGGCTTTATGTCTCATGAATGGAGAACAGAAACAGTCATCTCTCTGCACAAAGGTGGGCCCTCTACAGACCCTGGAAACTACAGACCCATAAGTCTCACTAGTCTAATATGCAAAGCCATGGAAAGAGTTAACATGGAAATGATCAATAATGACATAAGAAACCTTCAGACACTGGACCCAGTCCAATCTGGTTCCATCAAGAGCAGGTCATGTGTACTCAACCTGGTGGACTACTTTGAGAAGGACATCAAAGCAATAGATGAGGGCAAACTGGTTCACACTTCCTACCTTGACCGGGCCAAGGAATTTGACACAACACCTCACTTGGGCATTGTTGACAAACTTAAGAGGTTAGGTACAAACCCTTATGTAAGCCGGTGTATATCACATAATCGAAATCCCAAAATATTGAACATCATAAGCTTGAACTTGAAATGTCAAAATGTGGTATAATCGAAAGCTCAGAACAGCAAATTTTTTCCCAGGGAAAAAATTTGCTGTTCCGAGAAACACACACACACAACACAAGCACACCAAAAAAAGTAATCCACACACACACTTAAAATCCTACTTCTAACACTACACTAAACCATACATACACTACTACCTATCCACTTACCTTAACCCAAACCCTAACCCTAAGGTCCGTAACTATCGCACACTCACCATACCCGCTCCCTAACCCTAAGGTCTGTAACTATCGCACACTCACCTTACCCACTGCCTAACCCTAAGGTCCCTAACTATCGCACACTCACCTTACCCACTCCCTAACGCTAAGGTCCCTAACTATCCCATTCTCACACTCACCTTAATCTGGTCCATTTGCCTACTTACCTTAACCCGGTCCATAACATTCGCACCACAATGAAGAAAATAGCGAAGCGGCAGAAACAACCCACCAAATTCTTTCCCTAGGAAAGAATTCAATGTTCTGCAGCTTTGCTATTTTCAGCGTTTGCTGTTTTGGGTTCAATATTATAACATTCAATGTTTTGCTACTTCAATGTTATAATATAAACCGGGGGACACACATAGATAGTAATCTAGCCTTTGACCCTAATGTGTCTACAGTAGTGAGGAAATCATTTTATGTTGTACAACTTATAAACAAAAGTATGGCATCTTGGTCCAAGGAAGCCATTCTTCTTTTGTATTCAGCATTCATCACACCTATAATTGAGTACAATGCCCCCTTTTATTTGTACCTAACCAAGCATATCCAACAACTGGAATGTCCACAGAGTTTCCTCACTATAAGAATACAGGGCATAAGTAACATGTTCTATGCAGACCACTTCAAGGCCATATCCTTGTATTCTGTCTCCTACAGGCTGTTGAAGGGAAATCAATGCCTGGCATACAAGGGACTGTCAGACCTTACTCTGCTAGACCTCCTCCATATCCATAAAACAAGCAACACCAGAATTACCCATTCTAAAGACTTAAACCTTGCCTGTGACATAAATAGGACCTGTTGGAGAGACAATCATGCATCTCAGAGACCACCCCGTCTCTGGAACAGGCTCCCATCCATTTGAAGCAGAGTTCTTCCCTAACCCAATTCAACTGTAACTTAGACAACTGGGTGGGGAACAGGAAATTTATCCTTGATTTGGCACCTATGTTTACAATGGACTCACGCAGCTTGTAAATGGTTCACCTCCCAGGTCCCTGCTTGTGCACAAACAGAAGTAACCAAAAGTCCAACGTCCAAGATTTAATGCTTGTAAATGTTTCACCTCCCAAGCCCCTGCTAACACTTATCAAGAGTACTAGAACTTATCAAAGATTTGGGATGCATGACTAGCCTTCAAAAGGCCCTTGTGGTCATCATCCTAGTAACCACCTATGAAACTATAGTAGTACAGACACCATAGACAGATTAGGATCACTTGGAAGCTAACAGCTTAGGTCAATGATGGCGAACCTTTTGGATTTGGCATGTCAAACGCTCTTGGCACAAAATAATTCAGTCCACTTCACATGAGCAACGAATGCAAAAGTAGTGTCTTTGGTAACTCGGGTATTGGTGAATGCTGCCTGTCACCCAAAACGGTGTGGTGTGTGTCACCTTTGACATGTGTGTCATAGTTTCGCCATCACTGGCATAGGTGGTAATATGCACTATTCCAACAAAATTGAAAGTTTCTCCGTGTTATATCATGTCTGCTGGATAGAAGGTTTCCTGGTAGCTTCAAACAGTTATGTTTCCCCATCTAGGAGACCTAGCAGTGTTAGGGAGCCTACATCAGAAGCCAGATCCTGGCATAGAGCTGTTTTTCATCACACTTGTGCATGTGGGTGGGGTGGGGAGTCACTTGACTAGGACTAGAACTTGGACTAACAGCCTAAAACCACGCACACTTCTCGGCTATCAAAGGCTAATGAGTTATTTTTTTAAACAAGAAGCATCTTTATTGACTTATCACTTATGACATAGGCAATCATATAAATGAAAACAAACCATACTGACATATTTTAAGTTGCAAACATTATACATTACTTACAATGTTCTATACAGTCATTGTCAGTTAAACGTTACATACTGTAGCTCATTCAATTCCTGCCTTCCCGTAAACCTCACTCCTCCTCCAAAACATGAATCTGATTGTATTGCTCCCACAATTTCCAGTTTTTCTATGCAACTTACTCTTACCCTTTCCTAAAGACGCCACTTCCAGTTCTTTTATCAAGGTTACTACACTTCTAAACAACCATCTAGTATGGTTGATTTAGACTTTAATTTCCATTTTTCTAGTAAATGTTTTTTTGCCAGCTACCAGAATTAAATTCTGCAAGACCTTACTGTGTCTAGGCAATTCCAATTCTGTATCACAGCTCAAAAAAATAATTTCCTTAGTTGCACTAATATGATCATCTAGTATTTCTTTCAGAGTAGTCTGCAGGGAATTTTTAAAGTCTGCCAACTAATTACACTCCCCAAAAATATGTTCCCAATTACCTCTTTCTTCCCCATCACACCTCTAACATTTGCAATCTACCTGAGGAAAAATTCTTTGGAGCCTGTTTGAGGTTTAAAAATACCCATAAAAACACTTCCAAGCAAAGACCATAAATATTCAAGACTGATGCATATTTGAGGAATCATACATAGACCCTCTCGTTGTTTCTTTGCAAATTGCTTATCCAGTCTCTCTTCCCATTCCTTTCTTACCTCCTCTGATTGATTCCTGTAGTTATCATCTAATATTTTATATGTCCTACTAATTATCCCTTTTTTAACAGCAGCTTCTGTTCTATATTCTATCAAAACTCTCCTAGTGATGGTGTTTCACTAAGATCCCCCTATTCCTTTCTCCTTGTCTATATTCTGATAGCAGTCCTTGATAGGAAAGGCAGTCTCTAGCCTGCAGTCCAAAGATATTCCTGACCTCTTCCCATTATATTACCTTTCCCCTTCTCTCTCTCTCTCTCTCTCTCTATATATATATATACACACACAGACACACACACACACACACACACACACACACACACACACACACACACACACACACACACACACATTATTTTATTTTACTTTTGTTTACCAGGGATGTCTGACTGGGCCAGTGGCCCTTTTTCAGCAGAGGCCGAGGGAGAAAAGCTCCATTACAAAAACACATTATAAACAATACAAGAAATTGATAACAATCAGGAATACATAACTTTGGTAAACATAGGTAGTAAATAGCTTATACATAAACAATAAAAACTGAGAGAGTAGTTCAAAGTGGGAAAAAAAGAAAGCTAACAAATAAACTAGCATGAAATAGCTTGTGCCATCATAGAGAAATGACTGATCAGTAGATCAATATTATGGTTTTGGTGGTAAATATTTATGAGATACATGTATGGTATATGAACAAGAATATGGCTGACTGTTGCTATGCTAGTGTTACTTGTTCTAAACAGTGGCAATAAAGGCAATATTAAGATGAAGTACAAGAAGGAGGGAATGTGATGAAACTGTAGGAAGCTTGAGATAGGTAGAGAAAAATATGAGCAGTAGTGAGCTTGAGACAGGAAGACAGACATTGGAATTCAGTGAGAGAAGTGATAGTTTGGATGTTAACATTTAGTGAGGGAAGACAGATTTTGGTTGTACGAAAAAGGAAGGACAGAATGATCAGCCTAGGTTAGTACAGGAGCAAAGCCAGTTTTTGGTTAGGTGTTCCTTAAGCAGCAGTTTAAGTATGGATGTATTGCTAGAATTTAGTATTGCCTGAGGCATGGAATTCTAGGACTTTGATATTTGGTGGGAGAATAGAGAGTTACTGTAACAATTATTAGATTTAGTAACTTTGAGTAGTAGTTTGTTAGAGGTTCTTAGTGGCCTGCCATTTGAGTAGAGCTGCACTACGCTCTTGAGTGCTGGACAGTTGGCCATCTTTGTGGAAGACGGAATGAATGAAAGTTAGTTGGTTGAGAGATAGGAGATTGGGTAGTTCAATCCAATTTGGTTTATGAAGTGCTGTGCAGTGATGTGATCTGTAAGGGAGGTTAGTAGCAAATCTTGCAATTTTGTTATAATAGGACTCCAGTTTGTTTAAATCTGATTTTCTGAGATTAGTGAATATTGGTGAGGCATGTAGAAGGGTAGAGAGTAGATGAGTCCTAGCTATGGAATGTCCAGTGGCCTCGGTTAGGTATTGCTTGACTCTGTATGGTAAGCCTAGCTTAATGTGGACCTTTTTGATAGCTATACTGAGGTGTTTGTTAAATTTTAGGCTGTTATCAATTGTGACTCCAAGGAGTTTGGTGTGTTGGACAGCTTCAATTTTAGTTTTATTGGCTGAGTAGATGGTGAAGGGGGGAGAGTTATCAGGAACTTTGCTATTAGTGAAGTGCATAACCTTTGTTTTATTTGAACTGAGTATGAGTTGAGAGTCTGAGAGGTATTTTTCAATGTAATGGAAACATTGTTGGGTTATTTGTAGGGAGGGAGCTGAATATATGAGGGACGAGTCATTTGCATACTGAACAATGGTTGCATGCTGGGTGGCTGTGCTAAACCTGTTGGTGAATATGGTGAAGAGTAATGGACCAAGAATTGAGCCTAGGGGTACTCCTACTGAGACTGGTAAGAGGATGGAGAGTTCATGTTACCAGTTAACTGCCTGTTGGTGGTCAGTTAAGTAGCTGAGAAACCAGAAGAGGGCTGTCTAGGTAAATGGGTTAGATTTAAGCAAGTTAGCTCGTTGAGTAGCTTTTTGTGGAATATTGTATCAAAGGCCTTAGACATATCAATAAAGATAGACAATATGATCTGGTTCTCATTTCTAAGCTGGTTGACTGAGTTTGTGAAACTAACAAGGGCAGTGGTTGTACTGTGTTTAGGTCTGAAACCAGTTTAGGTCGGAAGCCATGTTGAGATGCAGATAGGAGATTATTGCTTAGTATATAGTCAAGGAGTTGTCTGTCTATGCATTTTTTGAGAATCTTGCCTATGGGAGGGAGGAGGGCAATTGGTCTGTAGTCTGAAAATTCGGTACAGGAGCCGACTTTGTGAAGAGGGATGATATAAGAGACTTTCCAGAGTTTGGGGATGATATAAGAGACTTTCCAGAATTTGGGGATCTACTATATAGGGTAGGAGATGGCATCTGCTGCTAGCTTTAGAAATTAATTGGGGAGTTGATCAGCTGTGAGGAAGGAGGGTTTACACTTAGAAAGATGTTTTTTGATAGTATTAGTTTGAATTTGTTTGACTGAAAAGGAATTCAGGGTTCTGTCTAATTTACTAGGAATAGATAGGGGATCTTGCTGTCATTTTTTACTAGGGAGTAAAGCGTTGATAAATTTTGAATTAAATTGGGAGGCAATGCTGTCTGTGGAATTTGTTGTGGTTGGAGCTGGGGTTGTGATCTGTCTAGGCTTTAGTCATTGTTTGATGGCTCTCCAGAATTTCTGGGGATTGTTTTGGTGTTTTTGTTGCATTGTTAAATAGTATAGCTTTTTTCATGCCTGATTTGTTTTTTGGAAAAGTTGCATAATTAATGGTAGGTAAGAAGGGAGTGTTGATGTTTGGTCTTGTGATGGAGAGACCAAGCTCTGTCTCTCTGTTTGAGGAGCTGCTTGGTGTCATTTGTAAGGCATGGTGTGTGTTTGGAGTAAGAATGGGTCTTTCTAAGGGAAGCTGAGTTGCTTAGGATCTTAAGGAATTTGTCACTGAAATGCTGAACAGCTGAGTCAAGGTGCAGATATTTTAAAGAGGCCAGTCACATTGTTGCAGGAGGAATTTGAAGACTTCTGGAGAGAAATGTCTTTTGCTGAGGACAAGTTTGTAAATGATATTTTAGTAGGGCAAATGTGGTGCCTAAAAAGGTAAGTGGGTAGGTGATCACTTAGACTGTCGGGGAGACAGCCAGATTAGTGACAGAGTGGGTTTGTTTGTAAGTGTCCAGTCTAGGATTGATTCGTTTTTGCTATGCTTGTCAAATCTGTTGGAGGATTGTATAATTTGAGAGAAACCATGGAGGTTAATAAAACAGGAATGATTTTCTGAGGATCAGGTTTATCAGTCCATGTTGAAATACCCCATTATTATTGTTTCTTGACTAAAAGTTGAGGCACACTAACAAAGAAGGTCTTCAATAATGTCTGGGTTGTTACCTTGGGGTATATAAATAACTATTATAAGTATATGTCTGTTGGAGTTTAGTTGAAAGCAAGTGATTAGAATTTCAGAATTCAAGAGGTCTGGGGTGGGGGGGGGGTTGATTCAAAGTCTTTCTAGTTTGGCAGTGTTTTTATATATATTACAGTTGTGCCGCCACCTCGTTCATGAGTCTTGTTGTGTCTTTGGATGTTTCAACAATGGGTTAGAATTTCACTATGGTGAGGTTTTACCCACCCTCTAGTCGACTTATAGGTCAATTTATAACTGAATGTAATCACTCTATAGCCAGAACAAAGCAATTAATAACAAGATGCAAGTAAAACAGCTTTGCTGTCATTTCCTAAGACTAAATACCTGGCATATGCTGTATAGTCTTCTGGTCAAGCAAAAGGAAACAGCAGCCAAATTAATAAGGGGTCCTACTATTTCAGTCAATTTATAATTGAGTGCAATCACTCTATAGCCAGTAAAACAGGTTTATTATCATTTCCTGAGACTAAATACCTGGCATATGCAGTATAGCCCACTGGTCAAGCAAAAGGAAACAGTGGACACAATGTAAAATAAACAAATAAATAAATACAATAATATATATATATATATATATATATATATATATATATATATATATGTGTGTGTGTGTGTGTGTGTGTCTGTATATATATATATATATATATATATATATATATATATATATATATATATATATATATATTTTTTTTTTTTTTATTTTTATTTTTATTTTTTTTTTTTTCAATTTACTGCATTATTATTTTAATTTAAATATTTTTCTTGGAGTTTTAAAAGTTCTAGTTAAGGGCAGAAAGGAAACCTTGTGTTTCTTTCTGTGAATTCTAAGGGAATTAACCACTTGTGAATTGTAGTAGGAGCTTGAAATTAGTCTTTTTATTTAATACAAAGAAAACTATTCCAAGGTTTTCCTGAGTGAGCTGCCAGAACTGATTTCTTCTTCTTCTTCTTCTTCTTCTTCTTCTTCTGGCTTTTAGGGGTTGCCATAGTGGATCACCTGCCTGCTCATGATTGGCAGTGGAGTTTTACGGTGTCGAGTTGTCAGCCCGGCGCCCAACCTTCCACAGAAGGCACACATGCATGCACTCTGATGTGTGAATATATCTGATTTTGCCATTTCATTCACCATGTCCATGTTGTGTTCTTAAGTCTAGTAGTACTTGAGTTTTCTGCACCTTCTGTAATTTTAAATTCAGAAGCTTGCCCTCTTCTATTTCACACTAATAACAATTCACAAAGGAGAGAGAGTTACATCAGGCCCAAACAATTTTAGTCTCAGCAGCCTGACCAATATTCCGAGCAAAATCATGGAGATTCATTATAGTGCCTGCACAAAAATGATTGCTGGGATCTTCTTCTCTTATATATGGAAATGCATAGGGTTTCATAAGGGGATATCTTAATGTTTGAATCTCATGTTATTCTTTAAAGAGGTGACAGCAGCAATTGCTGAGACACTGCATAGTGCATGCTGCTTATCTTGACTTTATTACGACATTAAAAACCTATTTCACATTAGGAAATAGCTGATGCATTAAAAGCATTACATTTTTATTTATTTGTTTTTATTTGATTTATCCTTTGTTGACTGAGTTAGTCTAACTTGGTTACTGGCCTCTTTTCAAGGGAGATCCAAGTCAGTATTTATACTACTAGGATACGTTTGGCAGAACTTTCCCTACTCTTTTTGATAGGTGCCATGATATCTTCTGCATCCACTTGAACTACCCTCTACTCAAGCAGATAGGATCTCAGTTTAATGTCTCATCTAAAGGATGGCACACTGAGGAGTGCAGCACCCCCTACCACCATGCCACACTAAGGTGTCAGTAATTCAATCAACATAGAACCCACAGTCTTCTGGTCTTCCAGGACCAAAGGTAAGTGTGCTACCTGTTGCACCATGGACACTGCAGTCTAAATGTCAATATATACAACAGACATTAAGTGAAATGCTGTTCAAGCAAAATGACATAAGTCAGAGTAGGGGATTAGCTGTCTGTGGTAGCCCATAGGGCTCTAGTACTACTTTTTTTTGAACTATTCTTCAGAGCTATAAAAATGGGCAATGTACTCTGGATAACCAAATAAGCTGATGACTGCAAACTGAAAAATACAATTTACTTCAATAATCGATGTCAACGTTTTTGAAAATGGTCCTCAAAAATACATATCTGGTGCATTAGAAATTACCTTAACGTAAATATAAATAAATGTAATATCAGGAAGCTTGGCAAAAATATATGAATTATAATTGTAAAATAATTTGCCAAATTAGAAAAAAATGACAGCATAATTAACAGTCTAAGTACAATTATGCATAACTTAAACAGAAATATATTATTGTTGGTTGGCAATCAGTTAAATGATGTTCATTACCTCTTCACTGGAAGGCTGCTGGCTTCTTGTAATGAAGGTTAGACTCAAAGAAGAACAAGAAAGTGAGCACTGCATTGTTTAAGCACCTTTATTACATTATTACCTAAGACAGAAGCAACCATACATTAACAGAAAAGAAAACATATTACACCAATAACCCACGCCTAGGTGTGGGTAATGCGGGAGTTACCCACGGTTGGCGTGGTTTGGTCCTGAGGGCGAAGCCCGAGGGACCAAACAAAGACAACCTTGGGTAAATCCCGCATTACCCACACCCAGAAGTGGGTTATTGCTATTATACTATGACATTATTTAAGAAAAGAAATAATTACTTTTCTTAAATAATGGCATTGTATAATGCCTCTTTGCTGCCCTTTTGCAGCTGTCTGGTATCCGTGGCAGTTCTGATGTACTGCACATGCCTACGCAGTACATCAGAGCTGTGGCCAAAAGCAAAGGAGAAAGCAAGATCTCCGTTGCTTTTTACTGTTTCGCTATGTTAAATGGGTTTAACATAGTGAGACAGCTTTAAAATAAGCAACGGAGATGTCCGTTGCTTATTTTAAAGCTGTCTCGCTATGTTAAACCCATTTAACATAGCGAAACAGTAAAAAGCAACGGAGATCTTGCTTTCTCCATTGCTTTTTTTTTTAAAACCTGTCTCACTATGTTAAATGGGTTTAACATAGCGAGACAGCTTTAAAATAAGCAACGGAGATCTCATCTCCGTTGCTTATTTTAAAGCTGTCTGGCTATGTTAAACCCATTTAACATAGAAAGACAGGTTTAAAAAAAAGCAACGGAGAAAGCAAGATCTCCGTTGCTTTACTATTGTGTCGCTATGTTAAAGGAGTTTAACATAGCGAGACAGCTTTAAAAAAAGCAACGAAGATCTCCGTTGCTTTTTTAAACCTGTCTTGCTATGTTAAACTCTTTTAACATAGCGAGACAGTGTTTTAAAAGAGACTTATACTAATGGAAAAAGTCCGGGCGACCGGACCTTTTTCCATTAGTATAAGTCGATTTACAACGTGCACGCTGGCCAATCAGCATGCACGTTTTGGAATATTAATGGGGGGTCATGGTATAATAACATTTTTCTCACTTACATACATTGTATATCACATATCTTTTCTTTCTTTGTAAATATAATCAGTCTAGCATTACATAAATTGATGAATTCCTTCTTCCCTTAAACATCATTCCTCCTCCTCCTAAACTATTCTGCATGCATTGTTCCCATAATTTCCATTTAGTTCTATGTAATTTGCTACTTCTTTTCTAAAGATCCATCTTCCAGTTCTTTTATCTTTTTTACAGTTTTCAGTACTTCAAATACAGTTGGTTTAGTCTTTGCTTTCCATTTTCTAGTAATGGCTTTTTTGGCAGAATTTAACTTAATAAGTCTTTAATATGCCTATGCAATTCAGATCTTGTGTCCCAGCTCAAAAGAACCATTTCCTCAGTTACTGACATTTACTCTCCCAATATTTCTGACAGACTACTGTGTAGACAATTTTTAAAATCTGCCAATTCACTACACACCCAAAAATATGTTTGTAGTTACTTCTTTCTTCCCCAGCACACCTCCAACATTTGTTATCTACATGAGGAAAGTTATTTGACATCTGTTTAGGGTATAAACATTCCTATGCAAACACTCTCAAGCAAACATCCTAAACCTTCTAGTATCTGTTGCATACTTCAGAGTCATACATATGTCTTCCCACTGTGCTCTTGTAATTTGCTTTTCCGGCCTTTCTTCCCAATCTTTTCTAACCTCTCTGACTGACCGATTCTTTTAGTTATCATGCAATATTTTATATGCCCTATTAATTATCACTTTTTAACAGCAGCTTCTGTTCTACATTCATCTAAAAACTCCACTAGAGTAGGTCTTTCACTTAAAATTCCCCTATTCCTTTCTCTTTGTCTATACTCTGATATCAATCCCTGTATGGAAGGCAGCCTCTAGCCTCCAGTTCCATTTTCTTGGCCTCATCCCACTCTTTTACCTTTTCATTCTACCTTTTTGCTCCCAATACCTTGGTTCCTGTGCACCAGTTTTCTTCAGTAAATTCCAGCTCTCTCCTGCCTACTTTCTGAACCTCCACTTGCAGTCATCCCTATTGGCAAAACATCATTTCTCAAGTCTGGTGTTGTCTTAGTTCTTAAAAATACATTCTGCTACTTTATGAATATGATATTCTATGTGGTTCTTATTACTCTCATTAAGGATCTCCATACAAACTCCCTCTCTCTCCCTCTGTTTATTGAATTTCACCCCTGCTTTATCATTCTCCCTTTCCATTGTGAATTATAACCTTCTGCTTGTGTGATGTACAAGGTCTTAAGTATGTTGCTCTAAAATATCCCTCTAAATCAGGTAATCCTAAACAATTTTATTTTATTGAAATGATCAACTTATCCACTTAACCATTGCCATTTTCCCTTTTCAGATACATTCCTTCAACTCTTTATTTATTGCCCATAACCTCTCCTGATTGATAAAAATATACCTGACCCATACATAAAACTAAAAGGACTAAAATATTTTCATTGCTTGCACCTTATTATCCATATAGATAAACAAGAGCTTCCAGTTTCTCAGTTTTTGTATTATTTTTGTTTAGTCTCTTCCCACATATTCTCAGCTACCATAAGAGAAGCCTTTTTAATCCATACTCCTAAATACTTCTCCTTATCATGTCCCCATAATATGGGTATTGCTGAAACAATCTGTGTGTGGGTATATAATTTACAATTATAGCTTCTGTTTTGTCTTCATTAATTTTACATCCCTAAAGACATGAAATTGTCTCAAAATGTTCTATAACACTATGCCCTTTTCTAAATTTATCAAGTACAAAATAATATCATCTGCAAATAACGCCAACATTCTTTGATTACCATACCAATTATATACTTGCATTTCTGGGTCCCTTATTTTCTTTGCCAATGGCTCTAAATATAAGGCAAATAAACGGGAAAGAAGACACGCCTGCCTTGTTACTCTTTTCAAACACAGCTTATCAGAAAGAAATCCTCCCAGTCTAATTCTTGCCTCTGATCTTTCATATATCCTCCTAATTAACCTTATTACTGTATCAGGGAATGCAAATGCTTCTACTTCCCTGCTCAAAACAAAAAAAAAATCCCAGCTTATTCTGTTGAATGCTTTTTCTGTATCAAGACCACCACCAACAGCAATATTTTCTTACGTTCTGCTTCTGTCTGGATCATCATTGTTCTATTAATGTTAACAAATGTTTTCCTCCACTCCACAAAACCACAATGAACTATATCTATTATTTCTAGCAAAACCTTTGACATTATTTTAGCTACTATAGATATTAACATTTTATAATCATGGTTTGAATTGAAATGGGTCTATATGACGTTGGGTCTGATGGGTCTGTACCATTCTTAGGTAATACAGCCATCACAGCTCTTCTTCCAAGAGGGTGGTGATTCTCCTCCTTTTACACTTTTTAAAATATACCATATCTTTATCACTTTCTTCCCTCCTAACTTCCAAACTTCCATAGGAATACCATCTCTTCCTGGAGACTTTCCTGAAGATTGTTTATACATCACCATTTTTATCTCATCTCCTTTTGTCCTAACTGTTGGTTGTTGAGCCTCATCTGCCTCTAATCTTGGCATAATTAAGTCTTCCATATATATTCCCGTGTGTGTTCTTTCTACATTTCCCTGCTTTATACACATTTCCATAAAAAAATCCAAAATATTTCTAACAGGACATCTAGTTGTTTTTCTTATTACAGGCTCCTTAAATCTGATGACAACCTTTTCTTCTATTGCCTAAGTCATTTTGCTAAAGGTTTTTGTGCTGTGGAGATATTATCCAAAAATACCACCTTAAATGCAATCTTTCTAAACTCATGACTTTTATTTCTACTCTATTTTTAAATTCCATTTTTGTTTTATCCCACTCACTAGCTATAACTTCTGAAGATATTTATATCTTCCCTAATAATTCTGATATAATTTCCGCTACTCATTCCTTAAATTTCTCTATTTTTAACAAGTAAGTAGGCAAGTGCCAGTGTCTCATTTTTACTTCATTACCCTGCATGATTTTAAATATTGTTGGATGTGTGTCAAAGCTTTCAATTAAATGCACATGCTCCTATCAAATATGATTTCTGTCTAGTGTAGCCCAGATATTGTTCATTGGAGATAATATGTAAATTCTGAGTTCCTACTGTTGAATTCAGAGCTTTCCTACCAAACATTTTCATAAATGTCTTCAGCAATCTACCATCTTTTGTTATATTTTCCTTTTAGGTCATCCTGATACATCCTCACCACTGCAAATAAAGTTCCAGTCCCCACCTATAAGTAATATGCTGAAAGCTGATTATTTCACCCAAAATCTTCTTATGCTTCATAATAGCAGTTTTTGGTAGAATATAAATACATGCCAGCATAGTCTTCCTCCCTTGCCAATAGCCCCTTACTACCACAAATCTACCATTTCTTTACTTTTCTCTATTGTATCACTATTGCAGCTCCTCTATCAATTAGTATAATTACTACCCCTTTCCTTTGTCACTGCTATTCTGCTGAAAACACACCCTGAAATCTTTTCTTTGTCAAATTCACATGCTCATTCCTTCCTGAATCTGTCTTAATATAATTCAATACTGTTTCCTTTATGTCTATACCTGTAAGTCCATTTACATTCCAAGATAATGTGGATAGGGTAGCCAGTATGATAGAAAACCATTGTTCCCACCTATTATAAATGACAGTTGTTTGAATGTGTATTTCCAACTTTTGTGTTATGTGCACAGACTATTGTTTGGCAGGCTAATCTTTTATACAATTGTTTCTTCTCATCTCCATTTGAACCTATATCACATTTTTCAAGAAATTTATTTTTAATTAAAATCTTCAAACAAAAAAAAAATACATTTTCAGAATACCCCCCATCAACAGCTGCACCAATAGGCATTACCTAGCCTAAAATTAAGGTTACCCATGTGAAAGCTCATGCTAAAGCCTGTGTTCCTACTTACACTGATTGATTTATATTATTTTCTTATCTCTGTTCCCCTCCCAGATGTGAACAACAGCATGTATGCTTTCAGAAAACATTAACTTTTAAACTTAAGAAAAAGTGTACTGGCTGTCTTTAAATAAAATTAAATTGCATACTGTTTTATTTAGGGTTCCTGTCAGAAGAATGAAGATGCATATTTGTTGAACTGTAAATGTCGAAAACGCAAAATGACGAAGCGGCTTTTAAGCAAATTCTTTCCCTGGGAAAGAAGTTGCTTGGCCACTTCCATCACTTTGCTGTTTTTGGCACTGTAGTGTGATCTCAGAGTTGGCATATTTAAGTAAGGGGGTATGGGGGGTGAAGACCCCCACTTAAAATAGTGTTTAGTGTGTGTGTTTTTTTGTTTTTTTTTTTGGGAACAGCAAATTTTTTCCCTGGTAAAAAATTTGCTGTTCTGGCTGTTCACTCTTTTTTGTTTTCATTCTTTTGTGGTTGATATAACAGCATTCAATCTTTTGATCATTCGCTGTTATAACATAGACCCTTTTATTTAAATGCATTAAAGTATTATGACCACCAGGAAAGCTGCTATCTCTTATTCACGTCCCATAATTTCAAACTTTATTTTTCGCTGAACTGCTTGCCATTGTACCTTTATATTTTGCATTTCCCTCAGAAAAGAGTGGCTAGGTCTTACAAGATTAATTGTTTGTACCTACACACACTTGATCTCTATATAAAGGTAGTCAGCAATGGATCTTTATAAATCTCACACAGAATTGAACTTACAACCTCTTGACTCCCACTAAATATTTGCTAATGGAAAAAAATAAGCTAATATATTTGCAAATGTAAGAAACAGCATTTTTCAAGTCTTTCATTTTGTCTTGTCACGCCACACCATCCAGCAATCATCAAGATAGCGTCTCCAAATGTCCATCTCAACCAAATAAATGTTATGCAGGGGATCGTAAATAAGACATTCTTCCAAGTATGCCATAAAAAGATTGGTATATATTGGGGCAAAGGAGGCCCCCATAGCTGTACCTCTCAATTGCCAATAACAATCACCCTGAAAGAAAAAAACATTCTTGTTGAGGACATGCTCGGACATGCATACTAATAGGGTGTTAAACCCTGGTGGATAGAGTTCGGCTTTTTGAAGCCAATAATCTAAAGCTTGTAGGCCGGCCCAGTGTGGAATACTGGTATACAAAGATTGCTGGATGGTGTGGCGTGCGGATGTAAATTATTTGTTGGAATTTGTTGAACATTTGAATAATAATATTTGGGGTATTGAATTTTCGATAACATATAACAAGTCAATTATTGACTTTTTGGATGTTACGATATATCGTAATGAAGACAACACCCTGAATACTAAAATACATAGGAAATATCCACAATTCAACACATTACTCCACTCTTCAAGTATGCACCCACGTCACACCATCCGCAATATTCCAAAATCACAGTATTTACGCATAAAACGTATTAACTCTTCCCTGGTTGATTATGAGGACGCTAAACAGGATTTGAATAAGAGATTTTTGGATAGAGGTTATTCATATAGGGACATTTCTAGAGCAAGGGTGTGGACAGACCAACATGAAAGATTGGATCTTTTACGATACCAAAAGAAGGATGGTGTTATGGATGACACCATCAGATTTATTACCACTTTTGGGAAAAATCACCAACTAATTAGAAACGTATTGAACAACAATTGGAATATACTTATGGCTAATGACCATCTTCGTCATATATTAACTGAACAATGTTCTATTTCCTACAGGAGGGGCAAAACTTTAGGCATGTTATTTTCCCACTATAAACATCGGGATAGTGGGGGTGCCACATATAGACAACTTACCATTACTGGGGATGAACTAATGGGGACGTTTCCTTGTGGTCATTGTTCTTCTTGTGGAAATGTTAACAAAATTAAACAATTTTCTAGTGCCAATACTAGCAAGATATTTGATACTCGTATCTTTGCCAATTGTTCATCTAGTTGGGTGATTTATTTGGCTACATGCCATTGCCAAGCTTTCTATGTAGGTAAAACTTCACGCTCTTTAAGAATTCGAATAGGTGAACATCGTAGTGATATTCGGAATCATAAAATCAGTAATGCCTTATACCAACATTCCATCAAACATCAATCTGCTAAATTTATGTTTACGGTCATTGATAAGGTACAGGGGAACAGACAAAATCAGTTGGGTTGGCAAAGTATTCTTAGTAACAAAGAAAAATATTGGATTATACATTTGGGAGCCTTATTCCCACCTGGACTAAATGACCATTTATAATTTAGTTTATACATATTTATGGTATTACACATTATAGTCCTTGGCACTATTTATATATTTATTCCAATATTATATTGTTATATATATCACTTTTTTGACTTTTTTGTGTTTAAAATATTGACAGTATTCTATTCTGAATAATGATCATCATGGGAAATGCATTCTATTTAATAATGTTTTGCACACTTTAAATAATAAATATGGAGTTAAGTGAAAGCCATTTGTTATTGGCTACGGATATATATAAATATGGAGTGTGTTTAATGGAGCATGTCTTGTTATTTGTCCTCACTGAAGAAGGTGCTCTACCGAAACTAGTTTGAGGTTTCGCTTTTATCTGTTGTTGTGAGAGTATTATGGTGTTTCAGTGACACCTACTTTATTCCAATAAAGCCTTTGGAACCGTATTGCTGGCCTTTGTTTGTTTCCGAAGATGATGTTGGGCCGTGCAAGCTTGAACGTGCGTGGGTTTGTGTGCTACTTCTTGACAGGTACCCTTCTTTTGAGACCTCCTTATAAGGATCAAAGTTATCCATGGGACTTCAATTTAGTTTTATAGGCTTTAATTCATTCCCCTTTTGAACCAGCAGTAAAATGTAATCTAACGTTTCTGACTTGGAAGACTATTTTGGTTGCCATCACCTCTGCTAAAAGGATGTCAGTACTCCGAGCATTATCTTCTAAACCTCTCTACTTGATTTTCCATAGGCATAGGGTGGGATTACAAGCCAAGCTTTCTTTCCTTCCTAAGGTGGTGTCAGAAGCCAACATTAACCAGTCCATTAATCTGCCAGTTTTCTTTCCAAATTTTACAAATAAAGGTGAATATATGTTAACACTTATTGGATGTTCACAGACAATTACATTTCTATTTACATAGAACAAAGGGCATCAGAAAAACAGATCAATTGTTCATTTCCTTTGTGGATTCTAAATTGAGAAAACCAGTTATAAAGGTATCTCTGGCTAGATGGCTTACAGATTGTATATGTTTTGTCTACAGCAAGCTGAGTCTGTCCTTACCAAAACCTTTAAGCCCATTCAACCAAGTCCATGGCAACATCTTCAGTATTTTTAACTAGGGCTTCCATAGATGACATATGTGCGGCTGCAACTTGGGCTAATCCTCATACATTTATTACTCATTACAAATTGGATCCTGTCTTGATGGGAAGAGCAGCCTTTGGCTCAAACGTGCTCAGAAATATCCTTCCTTAGAGTCCACCTGGGATTTGAGGTAGCTGGGAACTCTGTCCTAACAGTTGAGGAATAAATGAAAATTGACAACATCAGATAAAGAGGTTATTTACTCACCATAACATTCCATCTGTGTTGTCCATTTTCATTCTTCCTCGACTCCCCTCCCATCAACCCCCAACCTTTTTCAACTAATAACTTCTGGAAGAGCAGAGTTCCTTCCTAACCCAATTCAAGTGCAACTTGGACAATTGAATGCAGAACAGGAAATTCATCCCTGGTTTGACACCTATGTCCCTAATAGACACAGGCATCCTGTAAATGGTTCATCTCCCAAGCCCCTGCTTGTAAATGTTTCATCTCCCAAGCCCCTGCTTACACTTATTAAGGGTACAAGAACTTGTCAGAGATTTGGGATGCATGGCTAGGCTTAAAAAGGCCCTTGTGGTATTGTTAGCCTTGTAAACACACTTTATTAATAAAAAACAGAATAGAAACGCTTAAAAGATTGAGCGCTTTCATCCCCTCCCAAGGGGGACTTCATCAGAATAACATTCCAGTCACAAATACACATTTATATAACCCCTCAACTCATACTACTGGTTTGTTTCCAACCAATTACAGCAGCCGACACCAAAAATGAAAATAAGGAAGTTAAAAAAACAAATTGTTCTACTTATATTAAAAAACAATAATGCGGCTTAGCAACATTTCATTTACTATATAAATTTAACTTTTAAAGGAGTATGCAATATTTCTACCTATTTCTTCATTGAAAAAATTCTTTATAAATTATTTTATAAAAAAATATTTTATATAAAAAGGCTTTTCTATTGTAATAGCACCATGACCCATTTTCATACTTTACTTGCTTTTTCCTTTAATATTGGTATCAGAGAAACAGAATCATTTAACCCAGGGGGAACATTCACAGCCAACCTTAGTTGCCACTGTAACTCCTCCTTACTTAAAAGGTTCTTCCAATCACTCCCTATAGGTTCTGTTTTAACACATTCCAATATACCAAATCTGAACTTAACAAAGTCATTGCAAATCAAGGAATGTCTGTATAGAGCATTAGTTTCCTTCCTATTTTTAACATCATTATTATGCTCATAAATTCTAGTTTTTAGAGCCCTTTCCATTTTGCCTACATAGAACCCCCACATCCATCACACATAGTAATAGGTGACTAGTAATACATCGCGCACTAGTAATAGGTGACTCTATAGTCAGGCACATTGATGTCCCACTCACTAGGCTGGACAAGCAGAAGGTTACTGTTAGCTGCCTTTCTGGAGCCAGAATCCGCCACATAACACAAGCACTCAGGTTACTCTAGAACAAGTACAAATATGACTCTGTCACTGTTCATGTTGGTGTGAATGACCTGAGACGTACCTCCCTGGACTACATGAAAAGAGACATGGAAGAGCTCTCTGATCATGTAACCCAGGCTGGTATGACCCTGACCCTGAGTAGCATCCTGGTCTCACCAAGAATGATACCTCAGTATAAAGAAAAAAATGATCAATTTCAACAACTGGCTAGGCTTCTGGTGTCATTCAAAGGCGATCCAGTGTCTGTCAGCCTGGGACGACATGCTCGACAAGCTGCATTGCTTAATAAGAGATGGCTTGCACCTGTCACCCCTAGGCTTTCGAATAATGGCAAAGGCTCTTGCTGCCCTAATAGTGCCTTTTTTAGGCAAGGCTCAAAAGTCAAACCCATCTCCATAAACAGCACAATTAACACAAAACTGAGGGTTATGCTACTCAACGCCAGGAGTTTAAATCTGAAAATGCACGCGCTCAAAGCACTCCTCAGTATGGAGAACGTTGACATCTGTGCAGTAACTGAAACCTGGTTCAAGACTCCAAGAGAGCACCCTAGCACTACCGGGCTACAGCTCATACCACATGTTTCGGCCACAAAACACGGACCATAACACAAAAGGAGGGGGTGTATCCATATTCATCAAGGATACCTACACCTCCAGGTTAGTGGCGCAGCATGATACCTCTGAGATCATCCATGTGCAACTAACATCAGGCAAATCTGCAATGCAAATTGTGGCCTGCTACAGATCATCCTCCATGACCCAGGACCACCACTCCACCTTTCTGGAGACACTGGAAAACATGAAGGTCCTACCGAACACCCTGATATTGGGCGATTTCAATTACCCTACCATTATCTGGGAAAACTACTCGAGTACAGGCTCCCAGGCCCAGCGCGTCCTGGAATTCATTAACTCAAACACCCTAGATCAGCTGGTAAACTCCCCTACCAGAGGTGGAAACATATTGGACCTGGTCATCACCAACATGGGCAACAGGTGTTCCACACCGGAGGTCAACCTGTCACTGGTTAGATCAGACCATAAACTAATCACTCTGTTTGTCCACACCCCACCACCACCCCCAACTAAGGAAACCACAGTAAAAAACTTTTCTAAAGCAAACTTCACCTTACTTAAGACAGAGACGGTAAGTTTCACAGCCCCTACGCTAAAGGATAATGCTGCCCAAGATGCAGAAACCTTTACAAATGCACTCTATGAGCACCTACAAGGATGCATGGATTGTGCCATCCCTAGCAAAACCAAGACTCACTCCTCTAAGAGAAGGAAACCAGTCTGGTGGACCCCTGCCATAAACAGGCTATACAATAGAAGGAGGAAACTAGTTCAGAAAAAAAGCAAATCCCAAGAAGGAAAGACAGTCCTGATCAGTATCAGTAAAAAACTAAGGTCCCTCATAAAATCATCCAAGGCTAACTTCAAAAGAAAAATAGCCAAGGATTCAAAAGATAACCACAAAGCCTTCTTTAGCTATGTTAAGAATCTAAGCGGCAACTCGCAGATATGCACTGAACTTGTGCAAAATAGCACAAAATATACTGAACCTACTGATATTGCCAACATCCTGGCAGATAAATTCAGTGCAAACTTCACCCCCCCCTCACCCCCAAAAGGGTCCACAACAGTACCAGAAAAGTGTAGTGTCCCGGAAATCACAGACACACAGGTGAAAACAGCCCTTTCAAAAGCCAAAAACACAGCGTCAATGGGGCCAGATGGTGTCCCAGGCTGCATCTTGCATGAACTACAGGACAAACTAACCCCCCACCTAAACACACTGTTCAACCTCAGCTTCTCCACAGGCTACGTGCCCATACAATGGCACACAGCAACAGTTATTCCACTACACAAAGGAGGAGCCACAACTGATCCTGGTAACTATCACCCCATAAGCCTGACTAGCCTGGTCTGCAAGGCTATGGAGCGCATCTTCATGGAACTCATTAACAAAGACATTGGGAACCTCCAAACACTTGACCCGGCCCAGTTCGGCTTTGTTAAGGGCAGATCAGGCCTACTAAACCTGGTTGACTTCTTTGAGACAGTCACCAAGGCCATAGACAAGGGAAAGGTGGTTCATACAGCCTACCTTGACCTCGCCAAGGCTTTTGACACCATTCCCCACTTGGGTATTACAGAAAAACATACCTGCCTGAACATAAACCCCTACATCATGAGATGGGTTGCCAACTGGCTTACAGACAGAACTCACACGGTAAGAATAGCGGGCTCCAGGTCCGACTCTAAACCAGTCACAAGTAGTGTCCCACAAGGCTTGGTCCTGGGACCCCTACTGTTCTACATATACTTTTCAGAAGTATAGGCAAACACAGGAGGACTATGGTTAACCAAGTTCACCAATGACTGCAAACTGGGAGCCATAATTGACTCTCCGGCTGACACGGACATCCTCCAAAAAGGCCTTGCTGAGAAGGAAACTTGGTGTCAAAGTCATGGCCTCAAGCTAAATGCCAAAAAATGCATAGTCATCCTGTTTGGGAAAAACACATCACCTATGAATTACCACATAGGTGGCAGCCCCCTTAATACAAAAGAGGTAATAAGAGATCTGGAGACCCAGCTAGATAGTAATCTCTCCTTTGACAATCATATTGCTAAAGTAGTTAGGAAATCATTCTATGTGGCCCATCTAATTACTAAAGGGTTCACATCTAGAAATAAAGAGGTTATAGTGCCCCTCTACTCGTCACTCATCAGACCCATCATAGAGTACAATGTCCCATTTGGGCTGTACCTCACAAGACACTTCCAACAGCTGGAAAGACCACAAAAGTACCTCACCAAGAGGATTACTGGCCTCAAACATTTGTCCTATGCACCCCGACTGAAAAAACTCCGGCTGTACTCAGTGGCATATCGCTTACTCAGAAGTGATTTTCTGCACGACTCAAAAACAAAACCACAAACTGATAAATACCACCGTTGCAGGTCGCTGCACCTCTAAAAAGCTCCTGGTAATCCAGAGGTTATATTCAGGACTCCTAATAATCAAAAAAATGTCTGTAAAGAACACCAATAAATGAAAATACCAAACAGGAATTTTATTAAGCTTAAAACCAAGCTTTTCGTCGGCGCTGTGCACCAACTTCTTCAGAAAGCAAACTAAAAACAAAGAATACATCTGTCCCATTATACAAGCATCATAGCTCCACTCAAACACTCCCCCTTGTGGACACACCTGAAAATTGCACATCAATGCACTTAAAAAAACTTAACCACAGAAAAACTGTGCATCAATATTTGTATAAGATCAACATGACCAGCCCTGAATATTTGTAATCAAACTAATACTCTAACTTTACACCACCAACATAGCATGCATACAATCTTAAATACCTGGTAGACACTATAAACACAGAAGTGGTAAACCCAGGAAACGTATATGTGTGTAGCACCTGTTTTAAAAAAGCCATGTAAATAAATCAAAATGCCATTCAGATGGTAACATAACTCGATGGAAGACTACAAACCATGAGTTGATATAAAATATACAAAATACATCTATGAGTATACCTTGGAAATGTATGCTTAACATTGTTATGTTGTTATCATAACCATCTGATAATAGTAGCAGTATTAGTAGCAAAAAAAAAAAAAAAGTAAGTTATATATTATATATTGATTGTATATTGTGTGTAGCGGCCGGTACTAGGAGGCTGACGTCCCTTACATAAAAGACTATTCTGATGAATGATCAAACTACACATCCCCCGCTTAAAATAATGGACCACAATGTAACCATTGATAAAGACATTAAAAAATAAAACCAATAACAACAAAGTAGCACTAAACCATTTTAACAATCAAAAAACGAAGAAAGAAACAATCCCCATAAAATAGCTAAAAAGTGGTCATTCCCAAGGGGATTAAATCAGTCTAAGAAGCTTCACCTAACTAGACTTCTCAGTTTAAGAAAGCAACTAATAGAAAGCATGCTGTTTAGTCCAGGTAGGTGGTAAGCTTCCAATTTGAGTTGCCACATCAACTCCTTGCATTCGAGCATGATTTCAGAAGATAAAAAATGTTATGACGAGTGCAGGTTTATCGCTGACATGTTTGTTTGTAGAGGGTATCCTGAAGATTTTGTCACATATTTAAGCTTGGAAGTGCAAGGTAAGAGGGCCAATGGTAATTTTCGCCCCATTTTGGGGAACTTGAACAGCGGGTCATCAGGCTTGCCTCGTCCTGCTCGTGAGTCCGATAACTTCAACTATAATTTTGTAATTACTTACAACTTGGACGCAACTGACATTGTGTCCATCATAAGGAAGAATTGGTGTTTATTAACACTAAGTCAACAGGAGTACCTGGGCTGGCAATGTTCCCTAAGGTCACTTTCAGGAGGGACCTTAACATCAAAAATATTTTGGAGTCTAAAATATCTGGTACTTACCCCAGATCTGGGATGTACAAGTGTAACATGTGCAGGTACTGTAGATATGTTAAAGCAAGCACAGCCTTTTCCATTAAGGACAAGAAGTTTCTTATTCAAGGAAGATTCAATTGTGCTAGCAATCAGGTGGTGTATTTGGCCCAGTGTTCTGTTTGCCCTGGCTTCTATGTTGGCAAGACTGACAGGAAGCTACAATTACGGCTATACGAACACTTATATGCCATCAAGAAGGGGAAAGTAGACAATGCGCTGGCTAAACACATTCTAGACAACCCAGGTCAGGAATTTTCATTTTTGGTGATTGACCAACTTTGTGATGGAGGCACAGGGGGTCCTGATTCTCTGAGACTTGAATGCAAGGAGTTGATGTGGCAACTCAAATTGGAAGCTTACCACCTACCTGGACTAAACAGCATGCTTTCTATTAGTTGCTTTCTTAAACTGAGAAGCCTAGTTAGGTGAAGCTTCTTAGACTGATTTAATCCCCTTGGGAATGACCACTTTTTTAGCTATTTTATGGGGATTGTTTCTTTCTTCGTTTTTTGATTGTAAAAATGGTTTAGTGCTACTTTGTTGTTATTGGTTTTATTTTTTAATGTCTTTATCAATGGTTACATTGTGGTCCATTATTTTAAGCGGGGGATGTGTAGTTTGATCGTTCATCAGAATAGTCTTTTATGTAAGGGACGTCAGCCTCCTAGTACCGGCCGCTACACACAATATACAATCAATATATAATATATAACTTACTTTTTTTTTTTTGCTACTAATACTGCTACTATTATCAGATGGTTATGATAACAACATAACAATGTTAAGCATACATTTCCAAGGTATACTCATAGATGTATTTTGTATATTTTATATCAACTCATGGTTTGTAGTCCTCCATCGAGTTGTGTTACCATCTGAATGGCATTTTGATTTATTTACATGGCTTTTTTAAAACAGGCGCTACACACATATACTTTTCCTGGGTTTACCACTTCTGTGTTTATAGTGTCTACCAGGTATTTAAGATTATATACATGCTATGTTGGTGGCGTAAATTTAGAGTATTAGTTTGATTACAAATATTCAGGGCTGGTCATGTTGATCTTATACAAATGGTGATGCACAGTTTTTCTGTGGTTAAGTTTTTTAAGTGCATTGATGTGCAATTTTCAGGTGTGTCCACAAGGGGGAGTGTTTGAGTGGAGCTATGATGCTTGTATAATGGGACAGATGTATTCTTCTTTGTTTTTAGTTTGCTTTCTGAAGAAGTTGGTGCAGAGCGCCAACGAAAAGCTTGGTTTTAAGCTTAATAAAATTCCTGTTTGGTATTTTCGTTTATTGGCGTTCTTTACAGACATTTTTTGGATTATTAGGAGTCCTGAATATAACCTCTGGATTACTAGGAGTTTTTTAGAGGTGCAGCAACCTGCAACAGTGGTATTTATCAGTTTACTCAGAGGTGATCTCTGCCTGACTTACAAAGCCATGTCCAACTCAGAATTGATGGACATGCTCCACCTAAAGAAATCCAAGTCACTGCGAGCCACGTGCTCTAGTGAACTAAACCTCACCACAACAATAAATAGAACATGCTGGAGGGATAGATTCCTGTCACAGAGACTCCCCATGCTTTGGAACAAAATTCCAAACTACATTAGGCAGAGCCCCTCACTAACACTCTTCAAGAGAAATCTTGACGAGTGGATGGGTAACAGAAAATACACCCCTGGGATAACTTCATTGGCTCTGCTTGACAGAGGATCAGTTAATTAATGAGTGGGGTGGCGAAAGTCAACACACTCTGGCTAGGCTTATAAATGCCCTCAGGCAGATAGCTAGTACCTACCTATGCACCTATAGCCAGGTAAACTACCCTTTTAGTGGAGCAGTTCCCCTTGACAAATTTAATATTTGTTTTCATTCTATTTGCCAAGGTGACCTCTGAGTCCTTCATAATGTATTGGCATTGGGTACAACTCCCGCATGGCTTAGTCCCTCCCTTCATTGTTCTCCTTTTGTCCAATTTCATCTCCAAAAGTTTTTTGATGTTACTACCTACTTTATTAATGAACAGGGGCTTTTCACCCACACTGCTCTCATATCATTGTTAACCCTAAAGATGTTCCAGTTTTTTCTTAGAATTTCTCTAACTTCCCCTGAAATTGGGCTGTATTGAACTATGCAGGCCTTCTCATACATCCTAGAATCATTGGTTTTTTTTTTTATATTCCACAGAAAGACCAGTTCCCAAAAGCAGTTTATATTTTTTTCCCCACTCACGATACACTTCATCTATAATCTTTTCCACCATCTGCCTGGGATATCCTCTCTCCAGAAATATATCCTTTACCTCAATGAACTCATCCCTGACATCTTCATATTGCAATGTCATACGGGCAATCCTAACTGCTTGAACTTTAATTAAACTCCTCTTTTGTGCTACAGGGTGACAGCTGGAGAAATGTAGATAAGAGTTACAAAATGTTTTTTTTTTCTATAAATGTTAAATTTAAAACCCGTTTGTGTATGGGAAACTTTTGTATCTATGTAACTAATTTCATCAACATTATATTCGTAACTATAACTATATAGGGTATATCTGTCATCACCATTAAGATGCCTCTGGGGAAGTCACCCCTCAGAAAACATTGGTCTAAGTCACATGTGTGCTATATGTGTCATGATAAATGTCTGGATGGCCTGCACAGACACACTATAGATGATATCCTATGAATTACAGACCACCTAGCAATTAAAGGAGTGATGAATATAGTGTAAAGGAGTGACACCTTTATGGTTTACATACCTTCTTTCCAGGTCACCATGTGGGGCCTTTTGTGACACCCGTGCACTGGCCCAGCAGTCAAGGAGCCTCAGTCCTCACCACTAACACCAGTGGGGGGTGTCCATATAGGGAAAGGATAATAAATATGCATACAGTAAAGTACAATTTCCCTTAAGAGCATGCAGAGATCACAGTCAGTCTGGGGCTGGCTGCTCCCCTTCTTTCCAGGTCCCCAATACGACTCCCCACTGGCACAGCTATAGGGTCCAGATCTCAGCCTAGTGGGCAAGCTAAAACCTCCAGCACCCACTCGGTCTAATCAGTGCTTCATGTCCCTGCCCAAGTAGCTGACACACACACACACACACTTTAAGTGTTATATACAACTACACAGAAACTCCTGGGGAAGGCTGGCACATGTTCTCCAGCTGTGCCCCTTTTCCACCCAGTTTAAAAGGTAGTACTAGCTGCCACCACCCACTGATATTTATCAGCTACTCAAAGACCCTTAAAAGGGTGTCCAATTATTACTGTGCAATATTATTATCCAAATAGTAAGTGTGACCTATCAACCAAGACTTATTTGGAGTGACAGCATCACTATATACATGCAATGTACTGTTGGAGCTTAAATTATCTCTACAGAAAACAGCCACAGTTGGAAGGTTTAAAATATTTAATAATAAATAATAAAAACACAAGACATTACTTCTTACTACACAGTGCTAGTCAAGAGTTCAGAGATCACAGAGAAATATTTAAAATAATACTGTAGAAAAGTCCTGACATCACAGAAAAAAACACTTAATCTTCCTAATTTCTAGCTATATCTAAGAGAAAACACAGTTCTAAAATAAACTCACATACAAAAAACAGGCAGAGTGGTGATGTTGGATATTCAAAAGACAAAATGCTCTGAGCTCTCTGATTCTCTCTCTTTAAATTGATAACACAGAGCTGCTTCACATGACATCATTCTTCACACTTCTCTGGTGTTCCCAGGCTAACAGAAACTACATTTACATTCTTTACACCGGGTCAGAAACCAGAGCAATAAAGGACATTTATACATGCAAATTCTAGCCATTAACTCTGGTCTTAAAACAATAGGCAGGATGCCTCCCTCTAGACATATCGGCTACGAATTTTAACATCAAAGACAGTCATGAAATGCTTGACTTAGCTTTCTTACAGCAGAGTGCACTGTTACATTTTTGCAGTTCAATATCCAATGCAGTCTTTTCACATTTAAGAGAACAAGCCTGTGGCTTACATTAATATTTACAAAGGACAGAATTATCTACAAAATTCTATCTGGCTAGGCTGGCAGCCTTCACCTATCTTCACACCTTTATCTCAGTGCAGTTGCAGTCTGTGGCCCCCAGCACCTCATAGAAATGGTCTATTTCACAGAAATATTGCACAGTTGTTGGTTCTCTCCTCTGTGGTACATGGTAACCATGTATGGTCCCCCACATTATGTAGCATGGCATTGAGGAACTAATGCAGTATTCTTGAGCCAGATGCCTGAGATACCCCTACTGTGTTCTCTGTTGATTGCTGAAAGGTCCCTGAAGGTAGCATACATAAAGCTACACATACCATTTTATCTGCTTGGATGGGAAATCCACAACTTCCACGGGTCTGTGGATGAGGCCTACACATGTCTAGCAGCTCTTCTATGGTGTCCTTGTCCACACTAAAATGAGCTACAATTTCACTGTTGTTAAGGTCATGAAGCATTAAGCATGGATGGATGACACTGCTCCTCCAAGGGTGATGATGTGCACAAGCATGGTCTGTAGTGTAAACTGTTTACTAATGCTGAGGCAGCCCATAGCATGTTCCAAGACTTCCCCACCATGTGCACAAGATTTTTGCTGTGGTCATTAACACTAGGGGTGGCACATTATGTTGTGTTCTTTACATATATTTAAATCACTCTGCCAACTTTTTACCTAATTTGCATACATGGATCACATAATTTTAATGCGGTTGCTCATTACCAACTGCTTATGCCACCTTTAGCATATGCAGCTCTGTTGCTGAGACTCCTCCACTCACACGTGCTGCATATCTGAATTACACACACACCATGCGTGTCACAGCTTGTCATGCACAACTGCCTACCACAACCTGGCCAATGTTTCTGAATCCCAGCCAGTGTTTGTATTATCATAGAACAGTGCCACCTGCCCTAATAGTATTCTTTTTAAGCTGCCATTTAATCAAAGTACCATTTTTCTATGAGTCTGTGACAATTAACTCCCATATTTTACAGTCTGATCCTAATGTAAGTGATTCATTTTCTCAGCTAACTACCATCTAACAACAACATCCACACAACCTGTAGACTGCCCTGGTGATAAGCAGCATGTACATGTCCAGCAGGTTCACCCAGCCTTACTACCACTTAGGAACACAATTTGTGAGAGATACAATTACATAGAGACATTGCTCTCTCCCCCACAAGCCAGTATATCTGGCACTAAGAAGGTTGGCAACACAAACACCCTACCTCAAACACCACCCACACCTACACAACACACCCCCACATATGTGCAGGTCCTCAACAAAAACATACCCAAACAAAAAAGACCTCTGAAGCAAAAACACACACAAACTCCTCTTTCCACCACACCACACACCACACATAGTCCACGCATCTGTGTCTCACAGCCACTAAGACCTAAACATAAACCCAACATATTAGTCATAGGAGACTCCATTGTGAGACATACAGATGTGACCCCCTCACCAGGATGGATAAGGAGAAAGTCACGGTTAGTTGTTGGTCAGGTGCCAGAATCCACCATATCACCCATGCCCTCAAGTCTGTGAACAACAGGTACTGTTATGACTCTGTCATAGTCCATGTTGGCATGAATGACTTGAGACGTACCTTGCTGGACTATATGAAGAGAGACATGATCAAGCTCATTGAATATGCGTCCCAGGCAGGTATGTTGTTAGCCATAAGAAGCATTCTACCGTCATCCAGAATGATGCCTCAATACAAACAGAAACTGTTTCTGGTGTCATTCCAAGGGGATCCAGTACCTGACAGCCTAGGATGACATGACTGACAAACCACAATGCTTTGCCAGAGATGGCCTGCATCTGCCTCCCTTGGGCTTCAGGCTTCTGGCAAAGGCTCTTGCCTCCCCCATAGTGCCTTTTTAGGCAATGCCATGAGGTCAAAACTACAAACATGAAAATTTAATCAAAACATAAATAAAACATCATGCTGCTAAATGCTAGGAGTCAAAACATGAAACTTGCACTCATTGCAAGCATTCTTAACCTTGGAAGATGCTGATATTTGTGCAGTCACATGAACCTGGTTCAAAGATGCGGAGAGCAACCCAGCCATACCAAGTCACTCATCCTATCATATATTCAGACCCCAATCCATGGGCAGCAAAAAGGAGGTTGAGTTACAATATATATAAAAGACATACACGCCTTCAGGCTGGTCAAACAGTATGACGCACAGGAGACACTCCAGGTGCAGTTAACAACTGACAAGACCCCTGTTCAAATCATAGCTAGCTATATGCCCACAACTTTGAATTCAAGATGCAGACTCCACCTATCTGCACCTCTTCAAATCTATCAAGATTCAACCCTTTACCCTGATCCTGGGTGACTTTAACTATCCAACCATAGATTGGAAGAAATACTCATTCCAAAACACAAATACCTAGAGATTCCTTGATTTTGTCAATGCAAATGCCTTCGACCAGTTGGTTGACACCTCCACAAGAGGTGAAAATGTCTTGGACTTGGTATTAACCAACATGAGTAACCACTGCAGCATCCCTACGGTATCATCATCCCTGGTAAGATCCACCACAAAGTGGTCACTTTTGAAGTCACCTTCTCCCCCGACCCCCCCCCCCCAGCTAGGGTCAAACAAAAAAACTTCTCCAAAGCTGATTACAACCTCCTGAGGGAAGGTATAAACAGCTTCACAGCCCCTCCCCCTCCATAGAAAATGGCACATATGTCCAAACCTACACCAAAGTACTATATGAGCATTTATATAGCTGCATGGAATCAGAAATACCCGACAGGATGAAATCATCCTCCTCAATGAAGAGTAAACCTGTCTGGTGGACATCTGCAATAAATAAACTCTATAATAAAAGGAAACAATTGTTGTCCAGGACCGAGAAGGAGCAGGTGCCTCAGCCTGAACAAGCAAATAAGAGCACGAGTGAAATCCTCCAAAGCAAACTTCAAGTCCAAACTGGCCACATCTACTAAAGACAATCATAAGGCCTTCTTCACGTATGTCCGCAGTCTCAAAGGAAGGACCAGATATGCTCAGAACTGGTGGTTAAGGACACCACATACACAAATGCCATAGATATAACCAACCAGCTGGCAGACAGGTTCAGTGAAAATTTCATCCCTCAGTCTTCCCCCATCAGTAAATCAGGGTATCCCCAGCACCTGCCTCCCTCCCCTTATCTCTAGGGAGCAAGTCATCACTGCCTTCTCAAAGGCAAAAAATACAGCCTCCATGGGACCTGATAACATCCCAGGCTGCATCCTACATGAATTCAGGCAGGGACCTGCAGCACCATTAGGCACCCTATTCAACCAAAGCCTGAGTACAGTCTTCTTCCCCACCAAGCGGAAGACAGCCACTGTCATCCCTTTGCACATAGGTGGAGCATCTACCAATCCAGGAAATTATAGACCCATCAGCCTAACTAGCCTGAACTGCAAGGCCGTGGAGCAGATCATCATGGAACTCATTAACAAGGACATTGGCAACCTCCAAACACTCGATCCCACACAGTTTGGTTTCATCAAGGGGAGGTCATGCCTGTTAAATCTGGTCGACTTCTTTGAAACAGTCACCAAAGCCATGGGCGAGGGGAAAATGGTGCACACCACCTACCTTGACCTGGCCAAAGCCTTCAATACTATTCCCCACTCAGGTATAATAGATAAACTCTCTCAACTAGGCATCAATCCATATGCTACCAGATGGGTAGCAAACTGGCTCACTGATAGAACCCAACTAGTCAAAATAGGGGAAGCCACCTCAAACAGTAGACCCGTAATGAGCAGTGTACCCCAGGGATCGGTCTTGGGGCCTCTGTTGTTTGGGATATACTTTTTGAGGTGCAGGCCAAAACCACTGGGCTACAGCTGACAAAGTCTGCAGATGAGTGCAAGCTGGGTGCTGTCATCAATTCCCCTTGAGATGTGGACATCCTCCAAGAGGGTCTCACCCAAGCAAATGACTGATGCCAAAAACATAGGCTCAAACTGAATGCCAAAAAATACATCATCACCCCTGTGACGACTGTGCCCTAGCCCAGCAATCAAGGAGCCTCAATCCTCACCACTAACACCAGGGAGGTTGTCTCCTAAAAGAGGAAAGAATAACTAATACACACAGTAAAGTACAATTTCCCTTAAGTGCACACAGAGATCACAGTCAGTCTGGGGCTGGCTGCTCCCTTGCTCACCAGGTCCCCAATAAGACTCACCACTTGCACAGCTATAGGGTCCAGGTCTCAGCCTAACTGGGCAAGCTAGAACCTCCAGTACCCTCTTTGTCCAACCAGTGCTTCGTGTCCCTGCCAAGTAGCTGACACAACACACACACACTTTGAGATAAGTATTTTACATCTTCACAGACTCTCCTGGGAAAGGCAGACACAGATTCTCTAGCTGTGCCCCTTTACCCAGACTATATGGTAGTAATTACTGCCACCATCCAGTTAATAATATCAGCTACTACAAGGCCCTTAAAAGGGTGTCCAATTATTACTGTGCAATATTATTATCCAATGGTAATGTGATGATACAGTCTAAGGCTTATCAGAGTGGCCTATTACAATAAACTCTATATAAATATGCAATGTACTCTAGAGCTTATCTCTACACAAAGCAGCCACAGATAGAAGGTTTTAACAATATTTAATAATAAATAATTAAAACACAAGACAAAACTACTACACCACAGAGATATCTAAGAGTTCAGAGATCACACAGAAACTTAAAATAATATAGTAGGACAGGTCTGATTTCAAAGAAAAATACCTAATTAATATTTACTAGCTTTAACTATTCCTACAAGAAATCACAGTGCTAAAAAGTTGCATGTGAGCATAAGCAGAGTGCTGGTAAGTTGGATATCAAGATCAAAATGCTCCTTAGTCTCTTGTGAGAAATAGTTTATAAAACATCACTAACAAACATGTCTCTGGGTCCTCCCCAGATTACATCATTTTTGACACTTAGGTTTTCCCAGTATTCATATTGCATCATCTTGATACCTACTCTGAGTTCCCAGGCTAATAGAAACTCCATTTACATTATTTAGCCAGCTAACACCTGCACAGGAGAATACAACACTAAAAGGCATTTCACATTTACACTCTAGCAATTAGTCCTTAGTTAATGCAATAGACAGAATGTCTTCAGCCAGCCTGACCGGAACCAACTTTAAAGATCAAAGAATGTCATAAAATCATTTCAAAAGACAAATTTGAAAGGCTTGACTTAGTTTTTCTTTACAGCAAGGGGGCAATGTTGTAACAATGTTGAAGTTCACATTTTACAGTGTTTTTCTACACTCAAGAAAACATGCCTGTATTTTACATTTATTTACAAATGCTAGAATTATATATCAAATTCTATTTGACTAGGCTGGCAGCCTTCGCCCATCTCTCCCCAATCGTCACAACCCCTTTGGAGAGAGTGACATCCCCACAAATTATCATATTAATAATAAGGTCCTAAGCATGCAATCAGTTGTGAGGGACTTGGGTACCCAGGTTGATAGTAAACTTACTTTTGACCACAATATTGCCTCCATTGTACGGCAAGCTTTCTACATGGCCCACCTCATTAGTAAGGGTATCTCATCAAGGGACAAGGAGGTCATAACATCCCTGTATTCTTTCCTTATAAGGTCCATTACTGAGTATAATGCCCCTTTTGGCATGTACCTCACAAAGCACATGCAGCAGCTGGAGACACCACAGAGGTTCCTCACCAGGAGAATTCAGGCCCTCAAATGTCTACCCTACACAGATAGGCTAAAGGTCCTGTCCCTCTATTCAGTCTTCTACAGACTCCTCAGATATGACCTGTGGCTGGTATACAAAGTATTTTCAGACCCCACCTTGATGGGACTGCTGCATATCCACAAGTCAAGCTCCACTTGAGTAACCCACATGCTCGACCTCTGTGACATCAATAAGACTTGTTGGCAGGACAGATTTGTGTCCAAGAAACTCCCCCTTTTGTGGAATAGACTCCCTTTCCACATCAAGCAGAGTACCTCATTAACCCTTTTTAAGAGAAACCTGGATAACTGAATGGGGAACAGAAAATACACCCCTTGGATTCCACCTGTGCCCCTCGTAGACAGTGGCGTCAGGTGCTGACTTGTTGGAACATGGTCTAAATTCTTGCCTAAACTTGTAAGGAGCTCAGGGCCAATAGCCTAGTAACTTCCTATGATCCTACGGGCTTGTCTTTTCGCTTTCCCAGGCATTGTATTGGTGGACCCACCATGCTATGTTACAGATGACGTACCCTCCTAGCTTGAACACACTGGTTTCAAGCCCCTTGCAAGGTCTCAGGGCCCTCAACAGACCACCCCCATTGTGATGGTGAATGCTGGGATAGTGCAGGATGTGGAAACAGAATGGCTATAATGCCAGGACTCATCTTCAGAACAAGATGTTACTCTTTGTTTACTGGTGCAGCCACTATAGTGGAGGCATGATCCATAACTACGGTGAATTCCATCCCTAGTAAATAATAGCATAAGGGCCCCAAGGATCCTTTAATAGCTAAGCGCACTTTCTCTCTCTCCCTCCCGCTCTTGCTCTTTCTCTCTTTCTCTCTGTATTGTGGAATATCTGTTTTTTGAATTGATTATCTTTCTGCTTAGAACATCAGCAAAAAGGTATTCATTCCTTATATTCTGGGTTAAAACTGTTCCAATTACTACTTCTGTAAAATCTGTACAGATGAATGGCTTGGAGAAGTCAAAGAACATCAGAATTGGTTCAAAGGTGAAACTTTGTTTAAGTTTTTGAAAAGCATTCTCAGTCTCTGAAGTCTACCTGACCTACTTTGGCTGCTTTCCCTTGGAGAGATTTGTAAGGGGACATGGTATCAAAGCAAATTGAGGAATAAACTTCTTATAATACCTTGCAAACCCTAACAAAGCTGTAACTTGTCTTTTTTCGTTTGGGGAACTGGTCATCCATTTATATTATCTACTTCTTTCCTTTTGGGGGTCAATCATCTCTTTCCCATTTACATAGCCAAGATATAACATCTTGGGCATACCTACTTTAGATAGTGAAGTATTATTGCTGGGACATGCCTACCTTAGGGAATCTAACACAACTTAGACGTTGGGAAAATGTGAATCCCAGTCTTCCTGCTGGGTGATTGCATCTTCCAAATAGGCTACAGCAGAGGTCTCATTACAAAGTCTATCAATCTCAGAAATGTGGCAGGGGTCCCACAGAGGCCAAAGAGGAGGATATTATACTGAGATAGTTTGAAAAGTGCATTGTGATGCTAGACCTGTTGCTCTATTAACTTTTTAAGTGAGTCCAAGTAATAGTTTAAGATTTTACAGAATGCTCCTGATGTTGCCTCTTATACTTGCCCTGTCCCTCATAATCCATGAATCATTGCAATTAGTGAATAATCACAGACATTCGAGTGTCATTCTTCTTGTAGTGTAAAAATGATAAGGCTTTAACTTGTCAGACTGCTTTCTGTGCTAAGGGTATAAGGTCTGAAATTTCCCCCTTTTACTGTAACTTATTTTTTCCCAAAACCTAAGGTAATATGTAACAGGATCCCTAGTATCCAGTGGTAGTGCAGACGACTAAAGCTCTGTAAAGAGCTGATCTGATGTTGTCCTTTTCATTCTTCCTCAATGAATGGGCTACAGATTCGATCCTCAGATCTGACTCAGCTGCATACTTTAGACTTTGGATCCAACTCTCCAGCACCTCTCTCTACCAATAATGCCCTAGTCCATCTTCAACACCTCAGATCTCATTTGCCGCCATCATGCTCAGATGTAGGGTCCTTTTCTCGAGCATTTATCTTATTTGTTTCATAAGTGAAGTTATCTTTATTTGCTTAAATTTTACCCTTTATCACAGAGTAATTCTTTTTATTACCATTGCTGATAATGTTTTCTTCTCTTTCCTCTTTTTTTGCCTTTTCTTAAAAAAAAAGTCTTTCTTATTTTAATTTATTAGTGCTTTCTCAATAAAGTCCTTTTTTATCATAGCACTGTTGATACCACTTTTCTGTCATGGCTGATAAGCCAGCAGGATTCAAAAAATGCACTTCTTGTAGGCATAAACCCCCTAACTCGGATGCCCACAAGGACTGTGCTTACTGTCTCGGAGCCATCCATCTGGATACTAATTGTACTATTTCTGCTGAGTTCAACTCCAGGGAGTTAGCTGACAGACGCAGCAAACTTATTTTGAAAGGCCTCCTCCTTCCTTCTTCAACACCTTCTTCAGGGTCTCAAATCCCCAGCAAAACTTCTAAATCTGCTCCTTTTGAGCATAGAAAGTGCTTGCTCTCCACTGAAGTCCCCTGGGACTTCGTTGGAGCTGCCTACAAAAATCTTGAAATTATCGGATCTGAAGTCCTCTGACCCGAAGGTCCTTTCTACAGATCTAAATTCATCAAATCATAAAGTTGGCAATCTGATTATAATATCAGCCAGTCCCATGACTTCAGTCTCGGATCCTAGACTTTTGGATCCAAAACCTGGTACTTCACACAGTCAGAGTTTGTTCTCCAAAATTCACCCTGGATCCAGTCTCTTCTACTCTGCACTCTCCCTTCATGCAAACTCTCAAAAAGCATTCTAGGCCCCAATCCACCATATCCTGCAGGTCCTCCAGAAGTCTCTCAGAAGCAGATGTGGATAGGATGATGAAAAAATTTCTCAGAGCTCAGATCCAGATAGGGGTCATTCCAGCTCTGTCCCCTATTCGATCCATGAGTCTTCCAACCACTACTCACACAGTACTATCTCCTTCTTGGATCCATCATTCAGATTTGGAGTCTCAGGATCTGACAGCCCTAAGAGGTCCAGAGTCAGATCCAAAGAAAATGATTTCTTCAACTCCAACAGCATTTCTGACCAGTTCCATTCCTATACCGCTGGACCAGAACAGATCCCAGAGATGAAGCATCAGCATCAGGTCCATGGGGTTGGGATCTACACTAATGTTATCTGATCAATCCTTGCCCCTCTGAGCCTCGGCACTGGACAGCTGAGGTCCAGTTCCCTCCTCCAGGCACAGATCCAGTAAGAGTTATGATTTACCCATACTGGAAGTGTCAGCTCTGATGCAGGTGGCCACAGCTTCTCCTAGTCCATCTGCCTTCAAGGTTGTGGAAAGGGCGTTTTCTCTTCCTAGATAGCCTGTCTCTCATCCCTCGGATCCACTCCCTATTCCCTCTTCAGTTCCAAGCTCTGAGTCAATCAGGCCTATTCCACAAGAAGAAGTAGTTCTAGCTAGCTTCCAAAAAGTTCCTATAGAGGAGCTCCCCCTCTCGTCTGAAACCAACCCTGAACATTCCCCAGAGGAGATCCATCGGAAGAGAAAATGCTAGAGGAGACACATAGACTCCCCACTGGAATCTCTCAAGGAGGATATTGATTTCAAGGAAGGAGAAGAATCCCCCAAATCACCAGCAGATGATGTCTCCTTTGGACATATATTAGAGGGCCTCAGGCAGAAAGTTGGTTGGTCATCTGATAATCCTTCTCCAGGGGAAGCTTTTGGTTCTGGCCCATTTAAGTCTTGGGTTACCCCCCCCCCCCCCCAGTGGATGAGCTCATTGATTTAGTTTTCTGCCTGGCATGGAAGGAGCTGGACACTGGTGAGTCTATACTGAGACTTCCTAATAAGTTTGCAAAGGAGTCCCAGTAGATGCTATGGTGGTGGTGGCAGCCACTAAAAAAGAGCTAGAAGAACAGAGCTCATTTGTCCACCCTCTAAACAGAAAGTCTAGGCACTGGACAGATTCAGAAGGTGAGTCTTTTTCTCATTGACATTTGCCTTAAGGTCTCTTAACTGCTTGGCATATTTCACTAGACTACAGACAGATTTGACCAAGGAGCTATCAAATTCTCTCTCTCTCTCTCTCTCTGTCTGTCTGTCTCTCTCTCTCTCTCTCTGAGTCCATGTCTGCAAGGATTTCAAAAGATCATCTTCTCAGCTGGCCAGCCTTTTGTCAGTTTTAAATGATTCCATGAGGTAGATCTCTCTCACACAGATGAAGGCACCTCACGGGCTTCTGGTTCAGGCATTGCCATAAGGAGACATGCTTGGATGTGACTATGTGACTTTGTGGAGCCTTTCAAGACATTTTTCATCAATGATCCCTTTGATGTTACATCTTTATTTGGTCCATCTGTAAAAGAAACACTTACCCGCAGTGAAATAAGGGAAGACCCTGTCTGCTGCAGGAATCATGTTTTCTACCCCTCAACAAACCTTTTCCAGAAATCAGAGAGGCAGTAAGAAAATGTGGTTCCACAAATTTCAGGGACTTTTCTAAGATTCAGGGGACAACTCATCCAGAGGCAGAGGAGTTAGCTCCAATGGTAGACTTCACCCCAAAGGCACAGTAGACCCATAAAAGCAGGGTTTCCATGGTTCCTTTCCAGACAAACCCTTTCAGCACTACTGAAATGCTGCCCAACTGCTCACCTCTGGAGGCAGTTGGGGGATGATTGTCTTTGCACCCAGATGCATGGGAACTATAACAAAAAGATTCCTGGGTGCTAAAAATAATATCCAGAGGTTACTCCATACCATTTTTCCAACCCCCAATCTACAAAAGAACGAAGCTGCCTGACTTTCCACCCAGTCAAGGAAGGCAGCAGCACAAGAAATTCAAAAGCAATTAGACAAAAGAGTCATCCAAGAGGTCCCACCAGACCAAAAAGGATTTGGAACTTACTCACACTTCTTTTTAGTGCCCCAAAAAGACAGGGAACCTTAGACCAATTTTGGATATAAGCAAACTGAATCACTATGTGAACAAGTCAAAGTTCTGACTGGTCATGGTGCAGTCCACTGTGATATTTCTTCTCAAGGACAACAGAATGTGCTCTATAGATCTTCAGAATGCTTTCTATTACATCAAAATAGACAGGCACGCCCAAAGACATTTACACTTTCTGCTGGGAGCCAGTCACTACCAATTCACAGCCCTGCCCTTTGGAATTACAACATCCCCCACAGTGTTCACCAAATGTATGGCACTAGTAGCAGCTCACTTGAGACTCAAAGGATTCCAAGTATTTCCATATTTAGATGACTGGCTCTTCACTGCCTCCTCCAAGCATCTCCTTCAACAATTCAGGGACTCTTTGCTCCAGATTTGTCACTCACCGGGAATAACTCTCAGATACGCCAAGTCAAATCTAACTCCAGTAAAAAACCTGGGGTTTACTGGTGCACATCTGAATATGACAATGCAAATTGCATTCTTACCAGCTCATTGCTTAGACACACTCAGATCTCAGGGTCATCAGATTATTTCTCATCTTTCTCCTCCAACCAGATTCATTCTTCAGGCACTGAGGTCTATAGCAGCAGCAGCAATACTTCTGTTTCCTTTAGCATGCTATTATATGCATGTTCTTCAATGGATTCTGGCTGGTCAGTGGTCTGTTCTTTGACAACCTCTATCCTTTCCAGTAAAGCCAATCTACAAGCACCACATCCATCGGTGATCCAGTTAGATGGCATCTATCTAGGTCAACCCTTTGTTCTACTGTCCCCATTGGCCAGGGTGACTACAGCTGCCTCCCATTTGGGGTGGGGGTTCCAAGGCATGTGGTCCCCCCAAGAGACCAATTTGCATATCAATGTTCTGGAGATTTGAGCAGTCCTATTAGTGTTACAGGCATTGCAAGATGCTCTTCCTCTAGGAACTACTGTGGTTCAGACTAACAATATGTCTAGTCTGGTACATCAACAAACAAGGGGGAACCTGATCTTACCCTCTCTGCAAATAGGTTATGAGAGTGTAGCAATGAGCGATCTCCACCAACTGCTTTCTATTTGCAACACAAATTCCTGGGAAAACCAACATATTAGCAGACAAATTAAGCAAGTCCATTCACTCATAAGTGGTCTCTCAAGCAATCAGAGGTGGAAGAGATTTTCTGTCATTGGGCCCAACCTTGCTGCGACCTGTTTGCATCACCCCACAACAACAAATGCAGTAGATATTTTGCTCTGATCTCCCCTCAGGGGAGGTCACTGTGAGATGCTCTAGTGCATGTTTAGCCATCCGGTCTCCTTTATGCTTATCCTCCACTTCTTTTGATTCACAAATTCCTACAGAAAGCAATCCAGTTGAAGAGCTCAGTCATCCTCATTACCCCTTACTGGCCTCAACAGCTGTGGTTTCCTTTCTTTTGATTTGATCTCCACTTCATTATCCTCCATGGATACTGAAGCGAACTCCAGATCTCTTCTCACACCCCTCAGGGATGAATCATCCCAATATCCCAGACCTCAGACGAACCGCATGTTTTTTCCACTTCTAACAATTATCACTCAGTCCAGGCTTTCTTCCCCAGTATGTACCATTATATTGCCCTTTCAAAAAGACTCCTCCACCAAGAAGATTTACAAGAGCAAAGGAAAAGATTTTCCCCTTGGGCATTGAAAATTTAATGTTGACCTCTATTCTGTCCCAGTCTCTGCTGTTCCTGATTTTCTGGCTGTGCTTTTTAAAGGAGCTAGCTGTTCTATGATTAAACTGCAATTGGCAGCCATTTCAAACCTTCATACAGGAGACAGAAATTATTCTTTGGCTTTTTTCCAAATTATGTAAAAGCTTTTCTGAAAGGCATTTTTCTTCTTAGACCACCAGTAAAGGATCCCTCACCTCCCTGGGATCTGACTGTAGTGCTGCAAGACCTGACTCAAAAACCCTTTGAAACTTCAGCAAAAAATGATCTAAGATTCCTGTCATGGAGAACAGTCTTCTTAGTAGCTATCACGTCTGCAAAAAAAACTTTCTGAACTCCAGGCTCTTTCATCAGACTCCATACATTATTTTCCATAAAGATAAGGTTACTTTATGAACAAACCCTTCTTTTTTTACCCAACATGGCTTCTGAATCTAACATTAACCAGTACATTCATTTACTGGTTTTCTTTCCAAAATTTTCAAAGTAGAATATATGCTACATCTCCTAGATATGCACAAACAATTACATTTACAGAATGTAACAAATCAGAAAATCAGATAAGGAATTTGTTTCCTTCTCACTAAATTGGCTAGGTTATCAAGTTTCAAAAGTTACATTAGCTAAACGGATTACTGATTTCCTTTCCAGGACCTATTCTTACCTACCAAGACCATCTAAACCCCACTCAACTAGATCCATGGCCACTTTATCTGCCTTTTGGTCAACACCCTCTAGTGATGATATTTGTGCAGCAGCTATGTGATCCAATGCTGACTCCTTTGTTACTCATTACAAACTGGATCTAATATCCAGAAGCAGAGCTGCCCTTGGCTCAGCAGTTCTCAAGAATATCCTTCCATGAGTGCCACTCAAGATTAATGTAGCCGGGGAGCTCTGTCCCATTCATTGAGGAAGAATGAAAAGGACTATAACTAGGCATCTGTGTTGTCCGCTTTCATTCTTCCTCAATCCCCTCACCCCATCCATTCCCCTTCATTCTCCTTCTAAAATCTTTGCAGGAACCTGTAGGACTATTTATTGGAACTTACAGTTCCTAGTTTGAGCCATATTCTTTCAGCTATCTGTTTCTTTATCTAATTTATGGGGATTTTATGGCAACAAACTCAATTTGAGATATTGAGGATGGACTAAGGAATTATGGGTAGAGGGAGGAGCTCGAGAGTTTGATCCAAAGTCTAAAGTGTGTGGCTGAGTCAGATCCAATGATCAGATACATAACCCATTCATTTAGGAAGAATGAAAATGGACAACACAGATGCCTCATCATGGTGAGTACATAACTTTTAATTTTTTAAACGTTGATGGTATAGGGCTTGAATCTTTTTTACATGCCTATAGATCATGAGTATCCTTGATGTGTAGAGTTTCCCAGCCCCATGTCTATTGTGCTGCAAAACTTTGTGCTGTTATCTTTTTAAGTGCCTTTAGGGCACAATATAAAGACTATCTCTGGTGCCTAGTGTTTCTCACCCCCCAATATTGCAGGATTTGCTTGTTAATATAGGGAAGTGTGGAGCTATGGCAGCCTCCTACACACACATACACACACACACACACACACACACACACACACACACACACACACACACACACACACACATTCATGCATGTATACACACACACACACACACGTACTCATGGACACACTCAACCATTCACCCATACACAAACACATACATCATACCTCTCAACCTCTTAGAGCAAGAGATCTGGACAAAGCCATAAGTAAAAGTGGGACAATGGCCCAAAAATAGGGACAGTTTTTAAATATTGCTCTTACAAACTTAGAAAGTTGCTAGAATAGCAGGTTTTGCATTAGCATGAATTTTCTGAATGGTATGAAGTCCAAAACTCAAATGTCTGTCATTATTTTCTAACTTCAGTCTTTAATGATTTGCCACTAATTTGCCAGAAAACCATAATTTTATGAAAAGCAGATTAAAATATGAGGCAAAATTTTAGACATTCTGTGAAAATCTGTACAGCTGAAAGGTATGACATACATTCGTGCACCTGACGCCATTCATCCTTTTGCATACAGTCACACATGCATACATACAAGGCCCATTACCACCTTCTTTCTGCTAAACTCCTTAGCACTTACCTCCTAGATCTCCCACATTGAAAGCAATGGGTAAAAACAAGCTTTTGACTGTGGTTATTAACACAGCTGATTGTAGTAACTTGCATAGCCGATCACTCGACTACATAAATGCCCTATTGCAGGCATTTCCTCACAGTAACCCTTCTGAATTCCCTTCTAAGAGTTATTTGAGTTTCTGCATGTGTCTATTCTTTACTTAAAAGTAGTCATTAGTAAAGCTCTCTAGTATGGTTTCATTGATTAATATTCTCTCTCAGATGGATAAGGTTCATAGGTTCATAGGTTTATACTAGGCTATCTGCCCCAAGGCATTTATAAGCCTAGCCCGAATTTTTGTGGCTTACGCCACTCCTTATATGAAAAAATACTGTACCCATTAGTTTGTTGTGCCTCTGTCCAGCAGTGACACAGAGATGATTCCCGGGGTAAACCTACGATCTCCCATCCACAGGTGAAGATTTCTCTTGAACAGAAACAGCGAGGTGCTCTGCCTCACATGGACCGGGACTCTATTCCACAGCATAGGGAGTCTCTGAGTGATAAATCTATCCCTCCAGCACGTCCTATTTATATCCGTGCTAAGGTTTAAGTCGCTTGCTCTAGTGGTTTTGGTGGATTTGGATTTTTGAGGTGGAGCATGTCCATTAATTCCGGGTTGGACATGGCCTTGTATGTCAGGCACATGTCACCTCTGAGCAGATGGTATGCGACTGAATAGAGCTGGAGTTTCTTCAATCTGGCAGCATATGACAGATTTTGGAGTCCCTTTATCCTTTTGGTGAGAAACTTTTGGGGTCTCTCCAATTGCTGCAGATGTCGGGCGAGATACATCCCGAATGGGGCATTGTACTCGATCATTGGTCTGATAAGTGAAGAGTACAGGGGAACAATGACCTCACTAGATCTGGATGTGAATCCCTTCATGATCAGGTGGGCAATGTAGAAGGTCTTTCTAACCACTTTAGCAACGTGAGTGTCAAAAGAAAGGCCACTGTCAAACTGGGTCCCCAGGTCCCTGATAACCTCTTCTGTGCTTAGTGGATTGCCACCTATATGGTAGCTTGGGGTTACCTTGTTTTTCCCGAAGGGTATAACTATACATTTTTTGGCGTTTAACTTCAGGCCATGGCTCTGGCACCAGCTATCTGTTTCCATGAGTCCCTTCTGAAGGATATCCGTGTCCGATGCACTTTCCACTATGGCGCCCAGTTTGCAGTCGTCTGCAAACTTTGTCAGCCAAAGACCTGCCATGTTGGCCTGTACTTCTGAGAAGTAGATGCTGAACAATAGGGGGCCATGGACCGAGCCCTGTGGGACACCACTTGTGACCAGCTTGGAGTCTGACATAGCGCCAGCAGCTCTAACCCTGTGGGTTCTGTCCTTAAGCCAGTTTGCAACCCATCTTGTGACATATGGGTTTACATTTAAGCTGGTAAGTTTTTCTACAATACCCGAGTGGGGTATTGTGTCGAAGCCTTTGCAAGGTCAAGGTAGGCTGTATGGACTGCCTTTCCCTCATCAATGGCCTTGGTGACTGTTTCGAAGAAGTCGACCAAGTTCAAAAGGCATGATCTTCCCTTGACGAAGCCAAACTGGGTCGGGTCCAATGTCTGCAAGTCCCCTATATCTTTGTTTATGAGCTCCATTATGATCCTCTCCATAGCTTTGCAGACTAGACTTGTTAAGCTTATGGGGCGGTAATTACCAGGGTCCGTAGAGGCACCGCCTTTGTGGAGTGGGACCACAGTTGCCGTACGCCACTCCTTGGGCAATTATCCTGTGGTAAGGCTGAGATTAAACAGCTGCCTTATGTGCGGGTTTAATTCCTCATTTAGCTCGTGTAGCACACAGCCGGGACACCATCCGGTCCCATTGATGCTGTGTTTTTAGCTTTAGAGAGAGCAGCTTTCACCTGCGCATTTGAGATGTCTGGGAGGCTACACTCCGCTGGGATAGTTATCTCTCCTTTAGGGGAGAGGGGTGAAGTTTGCACTGAACCTGTCTGCCAGTATGTTGGCAATGTCTGTGGGTTCAGTGATTTTTGTATCATTTTGGACTAATTCTGAGCATATCTGGGAGTTTCCACCCAGGTTCCTAACATAGCTGAAAAAGGCCTTATGATTGTCCTTTGAATCCATGGCAATTTTTCTCTCAAAATTGGCCTTAGTTGATTTTATGAGTGCTCGTATTTTTACTAATAATGATCAGGGGTGACTTCCCTTTTATGGATTTTGTTCTATCGTGTAATAGCTTTCTCCTCTTATTGTAAAGTTTGTTAATGGCTGGGGTCCACCACACTGGACGTTTGCCCTTTGTGGAAAGAGTCTTGGTTTTATTTGGGATTGCCTGATTCATGCAGTCCTGGAGGTGTTCATAGAAGGCATTTGTAAGGGCTTCCGCAGCTTGGGTTGTGGTTTCCACTGTCTCAGGGGCCTTGAAGGATACCACACCAGTCTTGAGTAGTGTGAAGTTTGCTTTAGAGAAGTTCTTCACTGTGGTCTTTTTTGTTTGGGGTGGGGGCGGGATGTGGATTTCCAGTGAGATTAGTTTATGATCAGATCTCACCAATGAGGGATATACTTCGGTGTGGAGCATTTTGTCCCCATGTTTGTGATAATGAGATCTAGTATATTTTCTCCTCTTGTGGGAACAGTGACTAGCTGTTCCATGGCATTTGAATTTATGAACTCCAGGAACCGTTGGGCTAGAAAGTTAGGGCTTGAGTAATGTTCCCAGTCTATATTCGGGTAGTTGAAGTCACCCAATATGATGGTGTTTGGAGATACATTTATACCCTCCAGTGTCTTCAGGAAGGCTGTGTGGGGTTCCTGAGTTTGAGAGGGTGGCCTGTAGCATGCTACAATTTGTAGAGCAGTTTTGCCTATGGTTAGTTGCACCTGAATGGTTTCCGAAGCTTAGATGCGTTGCCACCAACCTGGAGGTGTGGGTATCCTTTATGAATATGGATACACCCCTCCTTTTGTGGTGTGGTCCGGGTTTTGGGGCTGGAACGCATGATATGAGGTAAAACCTAATAGTGCCGGGTGCTCTCAGGAGCCTTGAACCAGGTTTCAGTTACAGCACAGACATCGATGTTCTCCATACTGAGAAGGGCCTCGAGTGCGTGCATTTTGAGATTTAGACTTCTGGCATTGAGCAGCATTACCCTCAGTTTCTTCCCATTTTTGTTTTCTAGGGTGGTAGGCTTAGAATTTGAGCCTTGCCTAAAAACGGCACTATGGGGGAGGCAAGAGCCTTAGCCAATATCCGGAATCCCAGGGGTGACAGGTGCAAGCCGTCCCTTGCGAAGCAGCGTGGCTTGTCAAGCATGTCATCCCAGGCAGACAGACACTGGATCCCCTTTGAATGACACCAGACATTAAGCCAATTGTTAAAGCTGATCATCTTCTATATTTATTTATTTATATATATTTTTACCAGTAGTAAATCAAGTAATAAATATAACAGCTGAAGTCATATTTCATCAGGTAATCAGGTAGCCCCTTTTGTTGCTCACTCCTCTTGCTCATAAGGTACTGGGAATTTATTTCTAATTGTTAATGCCTGATTTCTAGTTTCATAGGAGGGACTATTCACTAATTTCAGACTTAGTACACTTTAAATTATTCATCAATAAGTTTTTTCTCTACCAGTGGTAAGACAGCCAGGAGATATTATATGGTACTTACTAACCCAAGGGGTCAAACAGACAGGACAACATGACTACCATTAATTTCTTTCCATAATTCTTGTTCTATTAAATCTAAAACTTCATTACCTTAAGTTCTAAAAAACAATTAACAATGTACTAAGAGTAGCTAGATAATAGAACAAAAATCTAAAAATGCACCACAGAAGAGAATATAATGAGCAACATTTGGCCATAGTAACTGGAATACATTCATCATAATAGGTTCATAGGTAGGTACTAGGCTATCTGCCCGAAGGCATTTATAAGCCTAGCCAGAATGTAATGGCTTTCGCCCCATTAGATTAGTTCCCTGTGCCTCTGTCCAGCAGAGCCATTGAAGTGATCCCTGGGGTAAACTTTCTGTTCCCCATCCACTCGTCAAGGTTTCTCTTGAAGTGGGTTAGCGAGGAGTTCTGCCTAATGTAGATTGGAATCTTGTTCCAGAGCATGGGAAGTCTCTGGGACAGGAATCCATCCCTCCAGCACATCCTATTTATTATTGTGGTGAGGTTTAGATCCCTGGAGCGTGTGGCTTGAGGGGATATGGTTTTCTTTAGGTGAAGCATGTCCATCAATTCTGGGTTGGACATGGCCTTGTATGTCAGGCAGAGATCACCTCTGAGTAGGCGGTATGCAACCGAGTATAGCTGGAGTTTCTTCAATCGAGCTGCATAGGGCATCTGCTTGAGGCCAGTGATCCTCTTGGTGAGGAACTTCTGTGGTCTTTCCAGTTGTTGCAGGTGTCTTGTAAGGTACATCCCAAATGGGGCATTGTACTCTATGATGGGTCTGATGAGTGATCCGTAAAGGGGCCCAATTACCTCTTTCGATCTGGATGCATCCTTCATCAGCATCCTTTTTTCCCATTTTTTCTACATGGGGTCAAGCTATCATGTTAACTGTCGTCAAGTCTCTCAATTCAGTGCCACACTCCTGCCTTCTTCAGCACTCATTCCTGACTGTTGCAGATCTTCTTTCTCACAATCCATCCACCTCTTTGCTGGACATCCTCGCTTCCTCTTACCTTCTTCCTGTCTGTCTCAAATCTTCCTCACCAGATTGTCTCCTGCTTTTCTACACATGCGAACAAACCACTGTAATCTGTTCTCTTTGATCTTTTCTGCAATTGGAGCTACTTTGGCTTCTGCTCTTATGTCCTCATTTCTTCACCTGTCCCACAGTGTGCATCCTACAACCTTTCTCAGGCACTTAATTTCCATCGCCTCTAGCTTCTTCAACTGTTCTGCCTTTACTGCTCAGGTGTCTGTACCATACAGTAGTACTGGTCGCAGCACTGTCTTCTATGCCTTACTTTTCAGCTTCTTTGGCATTCTTCTGTCATAGACTATACCTGATACTCTATGCCAGTTGGCTGCAGCCCCTCTGATTCTAGCTTTGACCTCTTCATGACTACCCTTCTCTTCAACTACCCCTCCCAGATACTTGAAGCTGTTTACCTGTTCCACCATCTTCCCTTCTATCTCTATTCTCAGTTTCTTCTGATTTCTCCAATTTGCTGCCATTACCACTGTCTTATCTGTGCTTAGTTTCATCCCATGTGCCTTCAGATTTGCATTCCATTCTCTATCCTTTGCTGAAGTTCTAGCTCAGAGTCTGCCTGCACTGCCACATCATCTGCATACAGCAGATTTGTTGATCCCTCCCCTCCAACCTGTTTGCTAATGTAGTCCATCACCAATATGAACACCAGTGGGCTCAGAGCTGAAACCTGATGTACACCCACTCCCACTGGGAACCCCTCTGTGAGGCTGAACACTGTTCACACTTGAGTCATTGGGTCCTTGTACATAGCCTGCACTAATTCTACCAATGTTTCTGGGACTTCAAACCACTGCAGTACTGCCCAGATCAGCTTTCTCCAAGTCTAGGAATGCCCAGTTGGACTCTCTCCTCATCTCTAGGTTCTTCTCAAGTATCTGTCTCACTGCAAACATCGGGTCAATTGTGCTGCATCCTGATCTGAATCCAAACTGCTCGTCTCCCATCTTACATTCTACTACTCTGCATATCCGTTTATCAATCACCCTCTCCAGAACTTTCATGTACTGTGATAGGTGTTTGATGCATCTGTACTGCCCACAGTTGTGGCTGTCCCCTTTGTTCTTGTACACTGGCACAAGTATGCTTATTCTCCAGTCATCTGGGTTACGCCTTTCTCTTCACACTGCTATTAGTACCCTCGGGAGCCATTTCATCCCTATCTCACCCAGGATTTTTATCATATCTGCTGTAACCTCATCTGAGCCTGCTGCGTTCCCTGAATTCATCTTCCTTGGTGATGTTCTTCCTTCTTTTAAGGTGAACTCCTCTTCTTCTCTCATCGTAGGCTGTTTCTGGGGCAGTACAGCTTCTGTGGGGTTTACTTCATTCAGTAACTGGAATACATTATAACCTTAATAAATGTTTGTATGCAAGAGAATAACAGACAGAGAGAGAGAGAGAGAATGCAGAAAATGCAGGAAAATACCACTAAGGTTAAACAAATGGATGCAAGAAGGGTAAAATGTTTCCAAAGTACACACCTTACACACTTACACACCGTTAGAAACACTCTCACTCAATGCACTGTTGACCAATATAACAATATTTAAGACATGGAAGGGGATAAAATTAATATATCATGCTTAAAACAAACTGTTCTTATTCCAAACAATATACAACATATCACGTGTTAGTTAATGATAAGCTACTACATCAGAGCTAAAGGGGGCTGGAAAAGAAAACAAGCTTATGGGAAAATGCTTGGATATAAGACAAACGGATTGCTGGGTCAAATCAAGCCAGTATTATTTACCATGCCCATCATGGTCAAACATTTCAAAACCTTTATCACATAATCCAATTTTTCCATAGACAATATCTCTACAGGATCTCACAAAGATAATGGGCGAAGCTCATCAAATATAAGTATATTGATACATCACTAAATGAATGCTATTACTTAAAAAGGTTGTGAGGAAAAAAACAACAAAGTTAAAAAAACAAAAATAACGGGCCAGCAAAATGTAACTTAGGAAAGTTTAGACTGCCTAAATCCAAATCTGCACCAGACAGATTTGAATAACAAAATGAAATGTAGTAACTAGATCAGGAGTAAGGACTACAGTAGTTAGCTGCAAGCAAGATAACTGATTTCACTTATGCATCTGCTCCTTTTTAAGGGTAGGTAGGTTAGAAAAGGTGGTAGAAGTTGTTGGAATAAAGATCCAGAGAAGTCTGGAGGATACTTGTGCAAACAAGACACAAATCAAGGCTAGATCAAGTGCCACTGAGATGGAAGACTGCATGGAGAGTATGGGAAAAATAGTGGAAGTCCTGATGACAAGAGAATCTGACTTGCTGAAATTAAAGATTGCTAGTAAAAGGGTGTCATTGTGCAGATCCAGAACCTAGAGATGTATTTGTGACTGTCAGCACTTGTGATGTTTGTTTATTGACACCTGAACTGAGTATTGCTGTTTGTACAGCTGACAGACTGAACTGTTTTATTTTATCTGCTTCTACAGATTTGGGTTTCTTTGAGATGAAGTTAGCCAGTTAGACTTATATTTTTGTTTGTACAACAAAACTGTTTATTTTACATTAAAATGTCAAATGTCTGGTTCTTATATACCACAATGTGTATATCTATATCTATCTTGCTATCTATATGTACTGTATATTCTCAAGACATCTCCTTCCACACTCTGTAACGTGATGTACTGTAGCTGAGCTCACACTGCTTGGTGGCATTTGTTCTTTCTAAAGTGCCCAAGCTTCTAAGCTCTCTTAGATCAGTTTTGCCATAATGTAACAATCATTTCTCTTATCTGGGACTTTTACCGCAGTATTTCTTCTGTGAGCGACATCTACTGGAGCATGGTTTCCATTTGATTTACGACAGCTTGCACATTTTTTTTTCTTTTTAACAAAGACTATTTACTTTGTAACTGCAATTTAGACTGTAGTCAGTGTGTGTAGATCCTTGCTATATGGGCAGCTTGTGTGTACAAAAGAAAATTCTCTATTTGTCTTGTAAACTTAATTAGTTTGGTCATCATTTTCAGTGTTATCTTGACCAGCACCATGTACAACTACATATTTGCTGCTTGGGTTGATATCCCCCAACAAGTTCTGACAACAGCGAAGTCAGGTGTACTCAAAGAGAGGTGGACAGTCAGTGATATACAGTAAACTCTTGGTTAACTGGCACCCATGGGAATTGGTAGATGCTGGTTAACTGTAGTTTCTGGTTGCTTGAGAGTTACTATTAAAAATAGGTCCGACTAATACTGTACCCTATACTATTTGTTTGGTTTCACTTGTTCTTAGGTTGGGGAGAGAGGGAAGTTATTCTTATCTTCCTTTTTAAAACTCTAAAACTCTAGAAACGTAAGGTATGTTTCTGCGGGGGGGGGGGGGACAGAAAATGCAACACATGAATACTGCAGTGTATTTCTTCAATTTTTTTTTTTCTGCTTGCTTGACAGTTGCAGTTGCTTGAGTTCCGGTTAACTGAGAGTTTACTGTACATTGTCAAATAACTGCTTCTGAGGGAAGAGCTGTATGTCACTATCGAAAGAAAGAATATTTAGATTTACTCTGAGCTTCAAGCTGGCATTAGCCTTATATTTTCAGCAGAAGGTTTACTGGTGTCATGCATAATAACCTTTTAGCGCGGCTACACTGTGCAAGAAGGTATAGCATCAAACTGCTATGCTACAGCATCATGTTCTAATGATATACCAAGAGGATACAGCATCAAAGGGAGATTTGGAACACTGATTGTAATGGCTTACACACAATAGGTGAAGGTTGGTCACTACCCTTTGTTAAAAAAAGCTTTGTATATACTGTATATAATGAAGCTTTAGCACTGGGGGATGGCGTCATCAACATTGTTTAGCTTTCTTTTTTTTAGGGGAGTAAATATGTTTGAAAATATCATGCACACACAAAACACAGACATATCTACATATATATACACGCACATGATTTTATATACACACACACACACATTATATATGTATATATATATGTGTGTGTGTGTGTGTGAAAAAGTGTTCTATAATCTTGTATATTTCTCACTGAAATATACTAGGCCTGTATAGGAAATATAAATAATTGAATTTGTTGTCTAAAATGCTTAGAACTATTGCCATGAGACATAGACTGCTAACAGCAGCTAATAGCAGCAGTAGCCATAGACACAGAGCCATTGTTTTGGTGTCAGAAGGACATTTGAAAAGAAAACTGATAGTCTGGAGAGTGAAGCTAAAATGTGTTACAAGAAGTCTGTGGCCAGCAGGCTGTAACTGTGTGGAAGCAATTCCCATCAGTCAGTGTGATTTCACAAGCTAAATGTAATGAATTATCATCTAAAAAGGAGTATAAACAAGTTGAAAATGATTCTGTCAGTCTGTATACTAAGAAATGCCCAGTTTTAAATCAGCATAGATATTCCATGCTTACATTGTAATAACATTATACATCTTGTTCTGTTACTTTAGCTATAGAAACAGTTTGTTTGCCTATTTTAGTTAAACAAAGTAAGCTTTCTTTACGTATATGTTTTAGAAAGAGTATTCTGTTATAGGTATTGCAAGGTAAAAATTAATGCACTGCCATCCATTATAGCAATAACCCACGCCTGGGTGTGGGTAATGCTGGATTTACCCACGGTTGGCGTGGTTTGGTCCTGAGGGCGAAGCCCGAGGGACCAAACAAAGCCAACCGTGGGTAATCCAGCATTACCACACCAGGCGTGGTTATTATATTAATGACATTATTTAAGAAAAGAAATAATTACTTTTCTTAAATAATGGCATTGTATAATGCCTCTTTACTGCCCTTCCGCAGCTGTCTGGTATTCTGCGGCAGTTCTGATGTACTGCGCGCCTGCGCAGTACACCAGAACTGTGGGCAAAAGCAACGGAGAATGCAAGATCTCCGTTGCTTTTTTTTACTGTCTCGCTATGTTAAATGGGTTTAACATAGCGAGACAGCTTTAAAATAAGCAACGGATATCTCCGTTGCTTATTTTAAAGCTGTCTCGCTATGTTAAACCCATTTAATATAGCGAGACAGCTTTAAAAAAAAAGCAACGGAGATCGCAAGATCTCCATTGCTTTTTACACACTGTGTCGCTATGTTAAAGGAGTTTAACACAGCGAGACAGCTTTAAAAAAAGGAACGGAGATCTCCGTTGCTTTTTTTAAACCTGTGTCGCTATGTTAAACTCTTTTAACATAGAGAGACAGTGTTTTATACTAACGGAAAAAGTCCGGGCGACCGGACCTTTTTCCGTTAGTATATTGAGGGATTTACAACGGGCACGCTGGTTAAGCTGGCCAATCAGCATGCACGTTTTCGGGGAGGAATTGTATAATACTGAATAACATCTAATGAAAATAAACTTGCATATTGCTTACTGATAGTACATGGAGACAAACCAGTTGGCAACTACGTAACATGCATTTAATTCTGAAATACCCAAATGGTTCATCAAAATGGTGTCAGAGAAGACTACACATACATATTATGAGTTTATTTATTATTTGGTGGCAGTATTGTTCATTTGTTTGACTACGATGGTGGTGCTGCGGTAGCGTTGTTGCCTCGTAGCAAGATCTAGTCCTGCTCGATTCTCAGCTAGAGCGTCTTCTCTCTTCTGTGAGGAGGCATACGTGAATGGTGCATGCCTTCGTTGAAGGTTGTGCGTCCGGCCTGGAAACCCGGTACGTAAAAATCCACTACCAATCATTAGTGGACCGGAGTTCCGCTGTGGTGACCCCTAGCCGGGAAAAGCCGAAATACGCAAAAATTGTTCATTTGTTTGTGTCCCTGAATTCATCTAAGTTGTAAGAGCCCCTGAGGACATTTATCATCTTGCTAAGAAACAATGAGAACCAAGGGTTAGGATATAGGCAGAAAACAGTTTAGATGTTCTACAAGTAGACCCAACAGCAGTAGTCAGGAAACCCACCTGTCTCTTTTTGTCTGAGGATGTTTGTGAGGAATCTGCGAGAATATTGTAAATCAGTATCTGAGAAAATCACACTTGGTTAGCATGGAAAGGTTTGCCACACCTCTTTGTAAGTCATATTTTGGCGTGCAATGGTTGTCCTGGTCATATACATATTTAGTGGCATGTGAGAAATAGCTGTAAGGGTAGCATAACTAGTAAGGTTATATCTGCTTGCAGAAGTCTTGATTAACAATCATGTGTGACAATACTAAATAAAGCAAATTCAACTAGACAGATTTTTTATGTTTAAATAAGTAAAGCCACAAGTCACTCTTGGTAATATTATATCATGGTAAACATAAAACAGTGTGTCACACTGGCTGAAATGTATTGATCACCTATAGTTAACAGAGAAACAGCTGCATTATAAAAAAAATAATGCTATAGACTGAACAATTCTAAGAAACGAGTACAACTTAACCACTGGGGAGTCACCAAAATTCACACTGGCTGAAATGTATTGATCACCTATAGTTAACAGAGAAACAGCTGCATTATAAAAAAAAATAATGCCATAAACTGAGCAATTCTAAGAAACGAGTACAACTTAACCACTGGGGAGTCACCAAAATTGTTTAGCTTAGTGAGACACAAAGCTGAGGGCAGCCAAAGTGGTGCAGTGGTTAGCATTGCCACCTCACAGAAAGAGGTTCTCCGGTTCGATCCTCGGCTGGGGTGATGCGGAGTCTGCATGTCTTCCCTGTGGTTGCGTGGGTTTCCTCCGGATGCTCTGATTTCCTCCCACAGACATGCTGCAGGTGGATTGGACACCCTAAATTGGCCCTAGGTGTGAGTGCATGTGTGCCTTCTGTGGAAGGTTGGGCGCCGGGCTGGCAACTCGACACTGTAAAACTCCACTGCCAATCATGAGCAGACAGGTGAAAGAAGAAGTGAGACACAAAGCTGTATTTTAAGGAAATCACTGAAGCTTAGCAAGGAAAATGCAGCTAATGATAGTTGCCTTTCTTTCCTCACTAAAGACAAAACACCCACAACCAGTTGTAAAAATACAGATATCTTTAATATAACTTTACTTCCTGCTGCAGCACACAAGCACAACAACAACAAATTAAAACAACCATAACATACAGATATGAAGAATCAGAATTCTAAGGCTATTCTTATTAAATCAACTATCTACATTTTTTAAACATTATGTGCTTTTGCTATTTTTCCTCATATGCATTACTGCTACTGCGTTAAAACAACAGTGCCAGACCACCTTGCCATACCTTAGTATATCCTTCGCACACTACCTAGAAGAGTCACAGCTACAGCCATGTAAAATATTTCCTTTCTACTGTGTTATATCCGTCCTGCAATTCCTGACATGGGAAAAAGAACTAGTGGTACAGGAACACAAATATTTCAACATACACACCAAAGTGATATATCTAGATATAAATGAAAGTTCAGAAACCACAGAGGGTAATGGCAGTCAAACACTTCTATAGTCAATTTTACATTCTTCAATGCAGCTGAAATGTCCATCTCACACAACATTCAATGCCTGACAGAAGCTCCAGAAACTGTACAACTTTGAAAGACATCTATCACTATAGCTAAAAAAAAAATATTCTCTTTCTTGGCGATCTAATGCAGCAAAGTGAGATACTTGTGACACATCTTCTATAATTCCTAACTTAGGATATTTAATTAATTTAAATACTGACAATGGGGATGGCCAGCAGTTTGTAAATCTTAATTAACACGTCAGAATTTGCTTAGGATTGCTATTTCTCAAAATGCAGAAAATTTAAAAATGGAAGTCACATGTCAGATTTAACTAAAACTGTAGAGACAACTAAACCCAAACCTTGAATATTACTTTCTGTATTTGTTTCTTACTTGTAATTAAACTGCACTGTAAATAATCAATCAATAAATAAATTAACAAACAAACCATAAGTCATAGTATAACAGCACTATTATACAATGCCTCCCCTAAAACGTGCACTCTGATTGGCCAGCCCAACCAGCGTGCCCGTTGTAAATCCCTCAATATACTAACGGAAAAAGGTCCGGTCGCCTGGACTTTTTCCGTTAGTATAAAACACTGTCTCGCTATGTTAAAAGAGTTTAACATAGTGACACAGGTTTAAAAAAAGCAACGGAGATCTCCGTTGCTTTTTTTAAAGCTGTCTCACTATGTTAAATGGGTTTAACATAGCGAGACAACTTTAAAATAAGCAACGGAGATATCCGTTGCTTATTTTAAAGCTGTCTCGCTATGTTAAACCCATTTAACATAGCAAAACAGTAAAAAAAAGCAACGGAGATCTTGCATTCTCCGTTGCTTTTTACAACTCTGATGTACTGCGCAGGCGCGGTACATCAGAACTGCCGCAGAATACCAGACAGCTGCGGAAGGGCAGTAAAGAGGCATTATACAATGCCATTATTTAAGAAAAGTAATTATTTCTTTTCTTAAATAATGTCATTGTAGAATAGCAATAACCCACTTCTGGGTGTGGGTAATGCTGGATTTACCCACGGTTGGCTTTGTTTTGTTCCTCGGGCTTCGCCCCCGGGACCAAACCACGCCAACCGTGGGTAAATCCAGCATTACCCACACCCAGGCGTGGGTTATTGCTATATTACTATACCTATACCATGTCTAGGTGTGGGCTACTCTGGGAGACACTCAAACTTGGCTTTGAAATGTATGACCAAACCACAGCAACTGTGAGCAAGCCAAACATTTCTGCACCAAAAAACGTACAGCCATAATAACGTGTGTGTATAGTGAGTATCATTAGTTTGTTTTCATGGTGAGTACCTAAAATGTAATGCCCTCAGGAGGGCTGCTCTTCAGAGTAGAGCTGTCAGTAGGCCAGCAGTCTGTTGGCTACTTGTGAGGTTATTTACATTCTCTTTGTTGTAAAAATAGCAACATTTGTTTTTGTCTGTTTTTTTTATCTTGTACTCAATTATAAGGCAACTATATTGAAAAGACCACACCTTTTCTAATTAATAGTTCATGTTACTAGTACCCTGCTATCATCTTTGGTTTTGAAAAGCTGTTCAATTCAATCACTCATTCTCTAATACCAACATTATCCTTGTCATGGACAAAGAAGAGATGGAGCCCTTCCCAGTAAGCAGCGAATGCCAGTCACAGAACCAGTCCTGGAGGAGACAGTCATTCACAGAATAAACAGAGTCACTCACACACACACACACACACACACACACACACACACACACACACACACACACACACACACACGCACACATCAGAGAAATGAGCTAAAAAACCAAGGCTGTAAAGCGGCTGCAAAGCTAACTTTACCACATCTTTGTTAGTTGAAGTGTAAGAATATATATTTTATTACCCACAGAGTAACTCAGATAACAGCATTGCTAGGACAGCATTTAAATATGCATTTGTTTGTCTGTGTGTGTGTGTGTGTGTGTGTGTGTGTGTGTGTGTGTGTGTGTGTGTGTGTGTGTGTGTGTGTGAGTGTGTGTGTGTGTGTGTGTGTGTGTGTGTGTGTGTGTGTGTGTGTGTGTGTGTGTGTGTGTGTGTGTGTGTGTGTGTGTGTGTGTGTCCTTCACATGCACTTAGTTATTTGCTTACTTGCTCATTCATTCATACCTCACAACTCCTTTACTCAAGAATTCTGGACAGAGCATAAAATAACAAGAAATAAAGCCCCAAAATCTGGGACATTTTTAAAATATTACTCTAATTAACTTAAAAAAAAGATAATAGAACAGCTGGCTTTATATCAACATGCATTTTCAGAGCAAATAAAACACATGAAAGTCTATTGTCTGGCATTATTGACTCACGATAATCCTCAGCAATTTACCAAAAATATCAGAGATTTTATATGAGACAGGGCAAAACTCTTGAGGCAAAATCAGGAACATTCTGCAAAATCAGTGACAGCGGAGAGGTATGTATATAGATGTCTGAATATCTATCTGTATATTTATTTATCATGCTTTATTGAGCATGTAGGCCTCATTGGGAAGTGCCTATTAACAAAATTAACGTGAATGAAAAGCTTCACACATGTTATATAGGCTAAATACAGATACAAAAAAGATGGACATTTAAGGTAGCACAGATACATCATAAGACATAGATAGAATAATGCATAGAAACAGTAGAAAATATAAGACTCTACTATTATCATACTGAATAGTACTGGACAAATGCAGTACAAAAGAGTTAAACTTGTCTGGTAACTCATACATGGGAAAGCACATTTCATAGTTTGCTCCTAGTATTATAACTAACATCTGTGGTGTGGCGCAAATATCCAACTGGAGTTGCAGGAACACAGTTATATGTTTGGATCAATACAATATAAGTACATCCATCTATCTATCTGTCTTTCTATCACTCTATTTTTCCATCCTAACAAGGTACAATGATAAAGGAGTGTATAAATATAATTATCAATGCAGAGTGCAGATTTTGTTTAATTACCACTCTGAATGTCACCAAATAATTTATTATCACCATGCTATGACCATCATCAATCACTATAATATTGTAAGTAATCAAATTAACTAAAAACATTTAATACACAGCACATGTGTACACACACACACACACACACACACACACACACACACACACACACACATACACACACACATCATAATCATTACAAATAAAAATAACATCACATACATAAACCAAAAGTCCTAGAAATGAAACTTGGCAAATTTAGAATAAAAAATTTAAATAATAAAAATGAAAGAAAATTCTAGTCATAGTCATCTAATCAGAAAATGACATTACTGGCAGAATAGACTCAATTATAAATATATAAAGAAAAGAGAGAGAGAGAGAAATGAAACTAACTAAAATGTAGACATAACTAAACTACAGAAGTAATATATCTAAACATAACTCGTACTACATAACAAAATAATGTCACTTGCTTACCTGATAGCATAAGAAGCATTAACATTTACCAAGATATAGAGAAGCAACCAGGCTATGGAACCTACATAATGTCCTACAGACAAGTTGTACAATTAATGTATTGTTTTGAAATGAAAAAAAAAAAGCCAACAAAAATGGACAAATGGAATACATGGAGACCTGGTTTGGGTAATACAAAAACTATCTTGTAAAGTAGGCTTAGGGAATTCACTTAATGGCTTGTTGCTATGCCATTTAGCACAAACCTTCTTCCCTACACCTCACCACAAAACATTTCATATACACATACCAGATCCCCATGAATTACAAATACATGTACATCCAAAGAAAGAAAGAAAAAAAAAACAATATAAAATGTTCACAGCATTACAGGGAACCTGGTTTTTGAAGCAACTGGTCCTGTTTCATAGATATTTAGGTATGAAGAAAATCTGTGTAAAAAAAAGGCCAGGAATTGAATAATGTATGTAATGTTGCTTAGGTTATGTGATATATGGAAATATGTGTTAAGTGCAGTATTTGTAAACATGAACTTGTTAATACAGTTTGATTACTTTTATATAACTGTAAATTTGCCTAAGTCACAAGTGATAATTCAATAAAGGCATTATTTGAATTCCTAATACTAACACAAGGTAAAAACATACACAGATCAATACCAATGGAAGCAGTGCATTTTGTAAAAGTAGCCTTCAGTATACATAACTGAACCCTAATCCACAAGAAAAAAAGTTAGTTTACTGCTTTGTTATTGTTTAGTCAGGACCAGCTAGGCACAAGGTTTGACCTTCATGGATAACCTGGGAATATCTGAAACTGTTTGTTTGGTAAATCATCTGCGGAACTGCATTGATATAAATGAGATAAGCAGAGCACAGAAAAACACAAAATGCATATGTAATCTGTTAGTCACATGACATGATATCAGGAACTGCAAACAAAGGCAAGAACAGCTGAGAAGAAACCGTCAGTAGCTTCAGTTCTGCCTCTCAGCAGGGTCAAACTAAAGGTCAGGGTCTTGTGTCTCCATCAGCAGGCATGGTTTTGCATTTCTGTTTTGTAACAAAGTCTGTAATTTCAGGAGCCAGACGGCAGCTTGCTTAAGGCATCTGTCATTTACAGCGCAAGTAGTACTGGTCGATTATCGGAGTTCTTTCCATTAAAAACCACAGCTGCTTACAGTAATGATGCAATGGATCAGAACTAAACTGGCCTTACAGAATGGAGAAAACTATATGTTTTCCATATATTTGACCATAAGTCAACCTCTTCTCTTGTGTGCTAGCACTGTCACATCAAAAACAATAATTTTCACAAAACGTCACTTTGCACAGAAGTAACATCTAGCTGTCTCTTGGTCATTTCGTAAAAAAATATGTTATACTGAAATTACAGTGTTAGGATAAGCACATCTTTGGTAAAAAGGGATTCTGCTCACTTTGTGTGACAGTCCAATATTTTAATAAATATGGCTGACTGTATTTAAATGATTTACTCTACCAGCCATTCTTTAAAAGGTTATTCATCTGCCTTTCTTCAGTCATACTAGAATGACCTTTCTTTAACTGCTAGACTTTTCTTTCTTGCTTCATCTGCAGAGAACACCATATCTACTCGAAGAGTTTAAAGTGGTGTGCGTTTTTAATGTATGGTTAACACAAAAATATGACAGAAACAGCTATCATTTTCCTAACCTCTGACCAAACCACTGGACACATTTCACCTGGTAATATAACATTCATGCACTGTGCTGTGCAACTCATTAACTGCTTCCCTACATAAAGTGTTGTTAATGATGGGATGCTTCCACCACTCTTGGTAGCTGAATTTAAAATCCTAAGGATATACTACATTCTAGTTATGGATCAATGTTTATGTAATACATGCAGTGCCACGATAACAGTCTGAATTTGGGAAGAAAACAACTTTGTTAAGTACCTTTCTGACATAAGAAAATCAGCTAGCCTCTCACTAGGGCATAAGCAGCCACCACTGAAAAATGGTGAGAAGAAACAGCTTCAAAGTGCAATATTTCTTGAGCTGCCACACTATTGTGTATGTGGCAGTGCTAAGTGTACTATAGCTTGTAAAGCTGTTACAGAATCAGATACACTTTCTTCCGGCTTCTGCCTGTAAGACATTACTAAGTGTGTTACTACTTTCAAAGCAATAAAACACTTTTTTCTCTCCCTCAGTCTTGTAGTACATTTGTAGCACATTACAGCAGGTAAAATTCTGTGTAATACAAAGAATTAGGATCCAGTCTCTCCAATCATAGCCAAGTAATTGCATGTTCTCGAAATGGATGTTTTGCTTCAATCTGCTCTTAAGGTTAATTTGTTAACATCTATTTCTTGACCATACAACATCTTAGTTATAATCAGAGACCCAATCATAATTTTCTATATTTTATACATGTCATTGTTATGCTCAGTATTTTTATTTCTGACGTTGTTTTCTGATTCACCCAGGCAGTGGCTCAAATGTTTGTTTTTTTTTTGGTTCCAGTTAGTAATGATGAGAAAAATATAAAGTAATTTCAGAGATCCAGTGATACTGATTTTAAAATACAGCTATTAGATGATGTGACAATGTATAGCCTGAACAGAAATCATTATTAAGGAAATAAACTGAATCTTAATTTTCATTCACAGAAGAAATAAGTTTAGGACTTGATGTTCAAAGCTTACAAAGTAGACATTTTTAATTGAATGAGAAAATAAATGCTTTAGAGGATAATCTCATCCAGAAATACTAAACTAGAAGGAAACAGCAATAAGTAAAACATTTGGCCAGGTATGTCAGCTCAGATAGAACAAATAACAAAGAGCTATCCTATTCAAAGGAAGAGCTGTTAGCAAACCCAATTCTAGACATTCCATGGAGTCAAGTGGGTACAGATTTGTTACACTTCAAGCAAGCCATGTATTTTATATGCATAGATTATTATTCTAAATTCCCTGAATTCAAGTAAGATTAGTGTATTAAAGGCAATATTCATGAGGCAGGGAATACCTGAAGTTGTCATACTTGACAATGGTTCTCACTATACAAGTCATGAATTTGAAGATCTGTGCATCATTAGGAATTCTGCATATAAGCACCAGTTTACTTTATCTCATTACAATTAATAAATGGAGAAAACTATCCAAATAGTGAAAATCCTAATGAGAGAGCTGTTGGAAAGCTATGAGGAATGTTGATGGTTGCCATATTACTATTTTGAAATATAGGAATTCTGCAATGTGAGGACTCTGTGTCTCACCAGTGCAGTTGTCATTGTGCAAATGGCTGAAAAGCAGATTGCCTACTTCAAACTATATTGTTACTGCCTAAAAACAATATAAATTAAAGAAAATGGAAAGAAAGAAAGAAAGAAAAAAGGAAAGAAAGAAATACTACTACGAAGGTGTAAAGACTGGTAGAGAAGGGTGAAGGCTGCCAGCCTAGCCAGATAGAATTGCGCAGATAATTCTGTCATTTGTAAATATAAATGTAAACTACAGGCTTGTTGTCTTAAATGTAAAGAAATACTGTTACATGTGGAAATGGAAATAAATGTGACAACAATGCACTCTACTGACCAAAGTAAAGCATATGGTGACCCTTTGAAGTAGACAGTGGTGACTAAATGTCTAGATGAAGAAATTCTATTGTTTTAACAAAGAGTTAAATTGCTAGACTTAAACATGCAAATGTATTTTTATTGCTCTGTTCCTGACCAGCTGCAAAATAACAAAAGGGAGATATTAAGAATTTAAATGCAGTTAATGTGTAGCCTGGGAACTCCAGGAAAGTAAATAAAGAATGATGTAATGTTTATCAGAACTGCAATAGCAATTTAAACAGAGAGCATCAGAAGGCATTAAGCATTTTTTTGTCTTGATCATCCAACTCATAGCACTGCCTCTTGCTCACATGTAAGTTATCTTAGACTTGTGTTTTCTTTTAGAGATAGCTAAAACTAGACAGTTTAGACTGTGTTTTTTGTGATGTCAGAACTGTACTACTGATTTATTTTAAGTATTTCTGTGTGCTCTCTGAACTCTTGACTAACACTGACTGTGTAGTAGAAAGTATAGTCTTGTGGTTTTAATTATTTATTATTAAATATTTTAAAACCTTTTAACTGTGGCTGGTTTGTGTAGAGATAATTTAAGCTCTAGAGTACATTGCATATTTATAGAGTTTACTGTACCAAGTTACTCTAATAAACCTTGACTGTTTAGTCACATCTACCAACTGGATAATAATATTGCACAGTAATAATTGGACACCCTTTTAAGGGTCTTTGGGTAGCTGATAAATATTAGCTGGGTGGTGGCAGCAATTACTACCATATAGTCTGGGTAAAAGGGGCACAGCTGGAGAACCTGTGCCAGCCTTCCCCAGAAGTGTCTGTGTGGTTGTGTAAACTCTTATCTCAAAGTGTGTGTGTGTGTGTGTGTGTGTGTGTGTGTGTGTGTGTGTGTGTGTGTGTGTGTGTGTGTGTGTGTGTGTGTGTGAGCTACTTGGGCAGGGACACGATGCATTGGTTGGACGGAGAGGGTGCTGGAGATTTTAGCTTGTCCAGCTAGGCTGAGATCTGGACCCTATAGCTGTGCCAGTGGGGAGTCTTATTGGGGACCTGGGAAGCAAGGGAGCAACCAGCCTTGGACTGACTGTGAACTATGTGTGCTCATAAGGGAAATTGCACTTTACTGTGTATATTTGTTATCCTTTCCTCATACATGAGACTCTAATAATAATAATAATAATACATGAGACTCTGGTGTTAGTGGTGAGGATTGAGGCTCCTTGATTGCTGGGCCAGGGCACGGGTGTCACAGAAGGACACTCCAAAATGACTACAAAATCCACAGGTTGGAGGCTAAGAAAAGCTCTAAAAGTCATGGGAAAATGAAAGACTGAAGCAAAAGTTGTCGGCAAAGCAGCTGAACCAAGAGTACGTGTAGTCAATGGAGAAGATGAAAGGCTGTATAGAAGGAACTGCAGACATCTGTACAAACACAATTTTTTGGGGTCTACTTCACAACACTGAAATTTCATAACGTTGAATTTCATAACATTGAGACCAGAACACTGAAAATTCAAAACAGTGAAAACCCAAAATATTGAAAACTCAGAACATTGAAAGTGTGGTCCATAACATTGAAAACTACATTACACAAGTAAATAATATCACCTCCACCTATAACACCACCTAACTAACAAACACACTTTCTACTACATTTCTACAGGTGGCAAGCCCCCCTGAACCCCCCATGTGGGGGGATCTGCCCCCTCACCCCCTGTAAATTAAATATACCAACTCCAAGATTGCATTAACTTGAGGTTAGGAAACTGTAGTGCAGTCCTGGAATTGATATATTTAATTTACAGGGGGCAGAGACCCCCACATGGGGGGATGCAGGGGGCATGCCCCCTGCAGAAACATTGTAGAAAGTGTGTTTGTTAGTTAGGTGTTGTTATAGGTGGAGAGGATGTTACTTATATATGCATTGTAGTTTTCAATGTTATGAAGCACACTTTCAATGTTCTGAGTTTTCAATGTTTTGGGATTTAGATGTTCTGGTCTCAATGTTATGAAATTCAACATTATGAAATTCCAGTGTTTTGAAGCAGACACTTTTTTTGACACTGACGGTCCACAAAGATGAGACATTGTGTTATAACTAGTATCATTGCAAACTGAAAACATGATTCAAAGACAGAAAAGTACTCTTGTGAAAGCAAACTTACCATAACAATGGATGCTCAAATGATCACTGCTGCAGTAGCCTAACCTATATAGGTTATACCTTGCAAAGGCTATAACCTATATAGCCTTTGGCAGCCAGCCTGTTCCCAAAGCTTCGGGGCACCTACCATGCTCCCTAACCATTAGTCAGCTCAAGCTGAGCTGACTAAAAGACAGGTCTGGGTGCCAATCCCTTTAGAGCTTTCATGCGAACAGAGAAAAGGAAGCTAAGCCCTGAGAGAAGATTGTTAGGAGCAACAAAAATCAAATGTCCACACCCTGGCATAAAACCCTCTACAAAACAAGAGGGATGGAGAGATGAAGTGGTTACTACAGCAGTGATCATTTGAACATCTACTGCTATGATAAGTTTAATTACATAGCTGTACTATGTTCTTCTTACTGATTACTGCTACAGTAGCCTAAGCCATATGGGTAAATTACCATAGCTTAGAACAACTATGAGGTAGAAGGAGAAGGTCCAGGAGCCCCTGGAGAATGGTCCTAGCAAAGCCTGACCTAGACCTGGAAAAGGAATCTAGCCTGTGGTGCTTTGCAAATGTATGTACAGGTGACCAAGTTGCTACTTCTAGAATAGAAATAGAGTCTTACCCTTCTAGAATAGAAGTATTGTCTTACCCCTCTTAAAAAGCCATAGATGAAACCAAGACCCTAATACAGTGTGCCTTGAACCTACCTGGAATATTTTCATTGTGGTGGGAGTCACAAAAGGTTATAGCCTGAGACAACCATTTGGAAACGGTCTGCTTTGACACAGGTTGTTATTTCATCTTACCTTCACAAAAAATGAACAACTGATACAATTTTTTTACAAAAAAAAAAGATTTTGTTCTGTCAAGATAGTATGTGAGTTCTCTCTGAACATACAAGGTATATAGTTTCCGCCCTCTCTCAATTTGGGTTCAGGACAGAACACAGGAAGATGGACAGTTTGCTTAAAATAAACCTAGCTACAGTTTTGGACATAATTTAAGAAATCTGACCCAAATAAACCCTGTCTCTGTGGAAAATGAAATATGGTTGACTTACCATAAGAGCTTGCAACTCATGCTCTTCTTGCAGCAAACAGAGAATTAGTAAAACTGTTTCCATGTTAAGAGAGTCAAGTCAGCTAGATGAGCTGGTTCAAATGGTGTGTGTGTTAGCTTCTATAACACAAAATTAAGATCCTAAAGAACAGCCACTGTATTTCTTGGAGATCTGTTATGCAATGCCCCCTTTCAGAACATTTTGACATGAGAATGACTTGAAAGAGGGGGGATCCATGGGCAGACATGCTGAAATGGCTGACAAATAAAACTTGATAGAGGAGTAAGTCAGGCAATAGGAAAGTAACTCACAAAAAATATTGTAAAACCAGAGAAACAATAGTCTGATTGGTCGCTGGTTATAAAATCTAGAAGAAGTAATCGAGCTTGAAGTGCTTTGTATAAGTATGTACAGGGGGCCAAGCTGCGACTTCTAGAACAGAAGTAGAGTCTAATCTTTTCTAAAATGTCATAGATTAAGCCATTTGCTAATGTATGATTTTCTAGTAGCAGGCTTTCTTGCCTACATTAGTGCCTGCTACACGTGCTCAGTAAACAGGTGACTAAAAGGTATTAAGACCCTATCATTCAAGTAGTCACTTGAAGTTGTTTGGGGTCAGGATGTATCAAACATCCCTGTTCTGAGTAAATCCTGTCTGCAGGGAAGCTTGTGGTAATTTCCCCTGGGCAATTTCAAAGGAAGGAAGAACTACTGTTGCCTGGGCTAGAAGGTACTCATCACAATGATCTTGTGGGATCCGTTCTGAAATTAGTTAGTTAGTTAGTTAGTTAGTTAGTTAGTTAGTTAGTTAGTTAGTTAGTTAGTTAGTTAGTTAGTTAGTTAGTTAGTCATTTAACCAGTTAGCTTGTTTACCAGGGTAATACACTGAACACAACAGACCATTTGCAGGCACAGCCTGGGTGAAGAAATTCACAAAAAATAAAACAGAACAAATTCACAAGCATAGAGTAACCATAGAAAGTAGATAATAATGAACACAATTGATACAATATGCAAATATTATTAATAGAGTAGAAAAACAAATGTGAATTAAGTTTAATGGTAAATATGAGATGGAAGCAGCAGCTGAGAGCAACGGGTCAAACTAGATATGATGCAGGTAAGGAGGAAGTTAGGTGGGGGAAAGAGGAGACTTCTTTTAGGTTAAGGAGAAGGGACTGCCAGAGTTTGGGTGCAAGAATGGAGAAAGAATGGTTGGTATAATGCAGTTTCCTTTGGGGTTTCTGGAGTGAGGGAGTTAACCGGGAAAGGTTACAGAGGTTTGTAGTGTGTGGTTTTATTATGGAATTTGGCTGCAAGAGGTGGGACAACACCTGGCTGAAGTAGTTTGAAAACAAGAGACTTTAGGAGTAGCTGAACTCTGTAGGAGACTGGTAGCCATTAGGCTTTGGAAAATCTTCATAAGTACCCTGGATATCAGTGGAAAGGGTGGAAAAGTATACAGGAACATTCAAATCCAAGGAAAAAAAGGCATATGTTTTCCAGGCCTTCTTGCATGGTGTCCTGGAGCAGAATCTTGCCAGCTGACTGTTCAGAGAGGAAGCAAAAAGGTCTATTTGCGGAACTTCCTACAGATGAATTAAATCTTGGAAAAAACCCTGATCTAGTTTCCATTCATGAGGGTTTGCCTTTGTACTGCTTAGTTTCTCTTTCACACAATTTTGCTTTGATGAAATGTAGGATGCCTGTAGAGTGAGATTGTGCTGTAAAGCTATATCCTATGATAATATGGCTAGTCTGCATAGGGGCTTTCCCTTGCTTATGAACCACATCACTGTGGTATTGTTTGTGAGGCCGCGGTGGTGCAGCGGTTTGAGTTGTTGCCTCACAGCTCCAGTTCGATTCTCGGCTGGAGCACCTTCTGTGTGGAGTCTGCATGTCCTCCCCGCGGAGTGACATTTAAAGACATGCAGGTAGGTGTGTGCATGAATGGGTGTGCCTTCGTTGAAGGCTGGGCATCAGGATGGCACCTCGGCACCATAAAAATCTACTGCCAATCATAAGCAGACTGGCATTCCGCTGTGGCAACCCCTAACTGGGAAAAGCTGAAAGACATTACTTACTGTGGCATTGTTTGTAACAACTTGAAGAGGTCCTGGGGACTAAATGTGATTCAGAGAGTTTAATGCCTCAGTAAGAACAAGCATCTCATTTATGTGCTTGTGTCTGTCTTTGTTGTTCCAGATGCCTTGTACTTTTATCCCCTGGACACTGCTTCTCAACTAAAGTCTGTGGCATCTGTGGTGACTGACTGCTTTGGAGCAAGAGGGAAAAAGAGAAGTGCTGACGCTGGGACCAAAGATACTTCAGATACCATTGTATCTTTATGGTGAGGAGTCCTTCCAGAAGTATCAGGAGAACCATAGATGATGCCATGAAACCTAGAACCTTGAAGTATTCCCTCGCAGTGACTGAAGTCTGAGTGGAAAACCCCTGAAATAGATCTAAATACAGATCAGTTTTTTTACTGTGGTAGAAAAGGTCTTTCTACTGAGGTGTTTAGCAGACAACCCAGGAACATAATCCTGTTTGACTGTGACAAAAAAGACTTTTGAATGTTCTCTTGTAATCCCACCCTATGTAGGAAATATCTCACCCAAGAGAGAGAGAGGTTCCATACATTTTGAAAAAGACTGTGCAAAGATAACCAAGTCATCTAAATGTGGAAAATGTGGATAACCTGTAGCCTGCAATGGGCTATAATAGGAGCTCAACATTTTATGAACACTCTTTGAGCAGTAGATAACCCAAAGGGTAAGGCAGAGAACTGATAATATGATCCAGACACATAAAACCTTAAGAAACATTTGAATTCTGGGCAAATAGAAATGCTATGATAAACATCTTTTAAATCTAAGATTACCAAAAAACTCAATAAGGAAAAAGGGGTAACAGGCTGTGATGTGAAAGCATTTTGAACTTGGGCACTATCACCTATTAGTGTAAGAAAGAAAGGTTCAGAACAAATCTCCAGCCATGTTCACTCTTTGGCATCAAAAACATTCATGAATTAAAACATTTTTTCCAAATGGAAAGGAGGAACTGTTTGCAATACCCCCTTTGATATCATATGCGACAGAACAGGAGGGAACAGACAGGTTTGGTCTGGTGGATGTGAAATAATTCCCTGAAAGGGAGGAATTTCCCGCTGCCAACTGTAACCCTGCTGAATCAGTCTCAGAACTCATTTGTCTGAAACAATCTATTGCCAAAGAGAGAGAAATGAAGATTCAGAGTTTCTGGAAGAGATAAGGGACTGTCAGGATGGGGGGGGGGGGGGGGCAAGGTCACTCATATAGTCATTCCACCTTATTTGGCTGCCCTTTATTCTAAGGGATTTCTGATTTCTCTTTGAAACTTCCTAGCTGTCATTTCTTAAATGTCTGTTTACCAGCATTTTGCTGAAATTGTTTATTTTGTTTCTTGCCAAAACTGAATGAGGGAGCAGAAAATTTCTTGGAAAATTTGGAGAAGGAGGGCTGAAAAATCTGAGAGAATCTATGTATCAGTTTATCTCTCTCAACACATTATTGATACCCTCTGCAGCAAGGGGGTCCAAAAGCTAAATTTCTATCCTATGGAGAATTTTAAAATCTCATTGTTTTACATCTTCTGCAAGTTTCTGATAACACAGTCAGGCAAACCTCCTCAGCACAGTACCAGCGGCAGCAGCCCTGGATGCGGTATCTACAGATTCGTAAACACAATTTAAACAGTGAGTAGTGACCTGGGAAACTGAAGAAACTAAACCACACAAAGCAGATTTTTCCTCACAGAAGTAAACTGCAGATAAAACATTCACAGGATCATAGGAGGTTACTAGGCTAATGGCCCCGGGGCCCTTACAAGCCTAGCCAAGAGTTTATCCCCAAAAATGAAACCTCAGTCAGCACCTCTCACCCCTGTCAATGAGAGACACAGGTGGTACCCCTGGGACAAATTTGTGGTTTCCCATCCACTCATCAAGGTTGTGCTTTAAGAGGGTCAGCCAGGTATTCTGTTTGACATATACAGAAAGTCTATTCCAGAGACAGGGCAGCCTCTGGGAGACAAACCTGTCTTTCCAACAGATTTTGTTGATGTTCCATATTAGATTCAGGCCTTTCAAGTGGGTAATGCATGTGGAGTTAGACTTACAGATATGGAGCATCTCTAGTAGGGCAGGGTCTTAGATTGCCTTCCAGGTGAGACACAGATCACTCCTGAGCAATCTGTACAATACCGAGTAGAGAGATAGTGATTTGAGTCTAGTTGCATAGGACAGGTGTTGAAGGCCATGGATTTTCTTTGTGAGGTATTTCTGTGGCCTTTCCAGTTGGTGCAGACATTTGGAGAGGTACATACCAAACAGGGCATTATACTCAATTATTGGTCTAATGAGGAAGGAATATAGAGAGGTAATAACCTCCTTTTTTCTGGATGCAAACCCTTTACTTATGAGATGAACCAAGTAAAATGCTTTTCTAACCACTGTTACTACATGATGGTCGAATGTGAGATTGTTGTCAACCTGAGTTCCTAGGTCTCTCATCACAGGTTGTGTACTTAGGGGGTTGCTGTTGATGAGGTAATCTATAGGGGCAGTGTTTTTGCTGAATGGTATGATGATACATTTCTTTGCATTTAACTTGAGGCCATATTTTTGAAAATCCTTCTGACGATAGGATCATCCAAAGTTAAGTCTCTACAACTTTGTGAACCTCATATCTTATTGTTTAATATGTTTGGGAGCCAGTCAATTTACAAATAAGGCAGCCCACTGCTGTTCATACAAATTGAAACAGTTGAAAACGTTGTTCAGTGATCTTTGAAGTTATTGTTTTCCCCACTGTTGTGTAACTGTGCGGTAAGTATATGTAAGCTAATGATGGGGTACAGAGGAACTGACCTCTGAGGGAAAAAATATCAGTGAAAGTCATTTTAAGTGATGTGGATTCACATTAATAGCATCCAAAGTGATTGCAGCTTAAAATAATATGTTGAAGGTTTTTCCCCAAAGGGAATTTATCTGCCCAGCAATGGAACAGCACAAGCTGACTGTTGATCCTAAAAAGCCCACAGAGGAGTGCTGTCTTTAGCTACAGGAAAGCTGAGGAGAGCATGATATCCAAACCTGTCTTTTAGTCAGCTCAGATCAAGCTAACAGTATGGGTGTGTGGAAGGTCCCTGATGCTTTGGAAGCTGGCCGGCTATTATATCCTACGCAGGATGTAACACATATAGCTTTGCCTACCACTGCAGCAGTGGTCAGTATGAAAAACATCATATGTTTGTTTAAAATCTCTTTAAATGTAAACAAAAGGAGTTTCATGTTGATGTAAAAAGTGCATGATATAGTTTATATGATGTTAATGTTAATTTTGAGTGATAAGTGTAATGTAATGCATATTACCTCATAGAATATGTTTTGTATTGCTGAAAAGAGAAACTGTTATTAATGGTTTTATAGCTTCAATGCTAATTAGCTAACTAGAGTGATTTGCATGTCATGTGGTACACAAATGCTCCATTTTTCTATGTGTTATCTCTTAAACCGCCTGATATCACACTCTGAGCTGCACAAATGGCTCAGCATCGCATATTTTGTCAGGTACTAAACAAATCACAGCATTATAGTGTTGCCACAGTTGCCATATGTAGCTACAGAAAGTTGCAGCCCGAATACACCTTTTCTGTGTTACAGTAATTAGCAATAACAATCTGACCACACACACACACACACACACACACACACACACACACACACACACACACACACACACACACACACACACACACACACACACACACACAGAAGCATGCACACTGAACTGCTCATGAGATCACTAACCTACCCTGTCATCATGCAAACATCAGGTTCTTATAGATAAACAATTGGCTTTGTGGATCAGGAAAACAAAGCTCTGACTGTGATCCAGGTAATCCATATCACTTTATTAGTCTGGGTGATGAAGGAGTCAGCTGGAGAGGATGGGCATAAGCTGCTTACACTGGCTCAACCATCCCGGTGAAAGGGAAGTGACTCACTACATGACTGACGCTCACTGAAGGTGAATATGCTACTATGCAACAGTATGGTCCAGTGATTTATGCATCACCAAGTTGTGTGTTGGCACAGCAGCTATATTTTGGCTCATGTACAGAATAATGCATGAGTCATCAGAGTGGAACTGTGGTATACGTAGACATCAGGCTCCAGTCAGACAGCAGGGACTGGAGCTAAGCAAAACCATGATGACTGCCTGAATGGTGGCTTCATGTAAGTGGTTCTCACTTACAGAAATGAATGGTCTGACTGGGTTGCTAGTGCCTTGATGGGTAGTAGACAAAGGGATAAAAACATGCAGAAAAATGCTGCTATAAATAATAGTAAACCAAGGAAGACAAGGCTGCATTAAACCCCCTTGTATTATATGGTGAGCTCCTTAATAAGTGTACATGACCACTGGAGACCTAGTTTTGAATAATAATTTACTGTTAAACACAGCGTGTGCAGATTTGCACAAGCTAGTGCCTAACTGCTTGGTAAATGTTTTTAATCTCACCCAGTGGCTGCAAAGAGGCATCTCAGCTAGAGACAGTAAAATGACGCATGCTTCACAAACACACATCTCAGCTGGCGACAGTAAAATGATGCATGCTTCAGCTGGAGACAGTAAAATGATGCATGCCTCACAAACACGCATCTGAGCTGGAGACAGTAAAATGATGCATGCTTCACAAACATGCATCTCAGCTGGAGACAGTAAAATGATGCATGCTTCACAAACACGCATCTCAGCTGTAGACTAAAATGATGCATGCTTCACAAATACGCATCTCAGCTGTAGACAGTAAAATGATACATGCTTCACAAAGAGGCATCTCAGCTGTAGACAATAAAATGATGCATGCTTCACAAAGAGGCCTCTAAGCTGGAGACAGTAAAATGATGCATGCTTCACGCCATCTGCCATACTAGCAGAACATATCGAGGCCTAATACGTATTGCCTTCAAATAAGGCAACGGATAACATGACTGAACACTTTAAGTATCTTAAGGGAATTCATACAGTGCATTTGACTAACATCTTTCACAAAAACAGATTAATCAGAAAAGAGGATAGAGTTTGAATATGTAAAACAGACAGTTACAAGAAGACATCAGTGGATATGTCCTTCCTGAAGACAAAGTACTGTCAAAAGATGGCCTGGCTCCTGTTATGTAGAGAGATAAATCCATGAATGTCACCCAGATGATCTGTGTTTGAATAGTGGCATAGGCACTGAGAAGTTGGCCAGGAGAGGACAACAGTGAGTGGCCAGTGCTGGCTACAACATTCTGGAGGAAGGGAGGGTCCCAGCTCATGGTTTAGCTGACACTAACCGATATGTATGTATGCATGTGTGTAGCTGAAGCTGTATGGGATATTATGACTGTGCTACATTTGACAGTGTGCTGCATTTGCTGGAGTTGTCATGTATGGTTGCATGCCTGTGCCCTCTGTAAGCAGCGACTGCAAGACGTTACAAGACACCAATGGAATGGAGGGAGTTAGGTGCTGATGATTCTACAGGATCATAAGCAGTTAGTTTAGCTATACCAGCTCTCACCTTCTGTGACAACATATGGACCCATATGGCTCCTGTCTCATGCAAGGAGTTAATTGGTTGCAAAGTTCCCACCTATGTTGGGGAAAAGATGGGTTTGGCTCTCCCCCCGACAGAAAAAAAGAATGGATCACTTTAGTGGTAAAAAGGAAGCTGTAGCAATGGTGGGAAGGAGGATAAAGTAATTCTTAACTGGAACTCGGTGAAAAAGGCATTATTTTGGTTAAGTAGAATCAACAGCTTATTCTGTAGAAAGAGAAAGGGTCAGACTAGGTAGGGTAAGTGCTTATATTCTGCAAGCTAATGCCAAATGTTATGTTTTATTGAACCTGCTCATATTCACTTCTGCAGGTACCAGAGCTAAACAATTGATTCCTTCCTTGTTTTAAAAGGCAGTACCATGTATTCTTAAAGGTTTTAAGGCTGAGAAGAAGGTCAGGCCTGCAAACAGCTCTTACATAACAGGAGGTCATATCACGGTTGCTAGAGCATGACAGTTTGAGCTGTCACTTGCTTGTGTCACTATTGCTAGGAGCATATATGAGCACGATCTTATTGCTCATATATGTCTGTCTTTAATTGGTGCTTCAATCTCACAGTCTCACAGAGAAACAATGAAACAGGCTTTACACTGCCTGTCAGTCATTTCTCTTTCTTAGATGTGCAGAACCATGGGACTTAGAAAATAAACAAAGGGACTATGGGAGAAGACAAAATTCCCCACATCCCTGCAAAAAGGAGTATAATTTAGTGTTATTTTTGCTCATTTTATCATGGGCTAGAAAATGTCTATCTGCTCCAGGATTTCCTCCCATTTGGCAACTCCTGGTACATATGTAATAGGAGACATCTAGGGGCACCCTCACCAGGAACTGAAACCACCTCAACAGATTCCTCTTAAACATGAAGGTGAAAGGAGTAGTGTTGGTCACTTATATCCTCCCAGAGTGTCAAGCTCTTCCCTGTATCACAGCCTCCATATAAAGGAATCTCTTTTCTTCCACTTTTATCCATTATTTTATCCTTTTCATCATTGCACAAGGCTTATGACCACATATGAGGATGGAGGTACAGGCTGACCACTACTCTGATGGCTTTTTCTTGACCCCATTCTTTCTTCCCCAACAGAGCCTGGTACAACATTTGTGGTACTGCTGTCACTGTAACCATCCAATGGATAATCTCCAAATCCCCTCTACCCTCCCTCAATAACACGACCCCATGCAAAGTACACACATCCACCTGAGATATTTGTTTTCCCTTCATGTACAGAGAACAATGCACTATTTTCTAGGAAAGAAGCATGCCTTCTGATTTGGAGATGCTGATTTCCATCCCAGCCACTTCATACTGAGCAGCAAGACTCCAATGCACTCTGGAGATCACAGTCACTTCATACTAGGAGGATATCCTCTGCAAATAACATAACAAAGCAGCAACTCTCATACTGCCCAAGTGAATCTTAACCAAACCTTGACTGATTCTTTATATATATATAGTCCATGAAAATCACAAACAGAAGGGGAAGAAAAACACACCATTATCAGACCCCTACATCTACCTTGAATGTGACTAACATATTGCTAAGGACACAAACAAAACTCATTGTTCAAATATAGGGACTGAATGTCAATCAACAGTGACCTTATCTATCAAAACAGATCTAATTCCACCATCTGCTGTTGGCACTGCCTCCTCTGAGGAAGGTGTGCTCACCAGACTTAGGAATTCACCAAAGTGCTACTCCAACCTCCAAATAATGTCCCAGTCAAGGCAAGCATTTCTTCACCATTGCTGAGAACAGTTTGGGCAATATCTCATGCCCACCTCCTAAATATCTGGATAGTTTGACTGATGTAGTATGTACATGTGGGACAACAAAGTGCTAATAGTATATTTTTGTTTTGGGCAATGCTTTGTAGTCAGTGTCTGTTTTTCTTGTTTTCAGTGATGTAGTCTGTGATTAAATGTAAATCGGTTGGATCACTGATTATATTCCATTTTACACACTCTCTCTCTCTCTCTGTATATATATATATATATATATATATATATATATATATATATATATATGGGCCTACTTTACATGATTGACATTTCAAAATGTCGAAGACCATATGGCCAAGACCATATGATCGACATTTGAAATGTTGAACATGTAAATAAAAAAAAGAAAACAACAAATACTTACCTTAACACTGCTAGCAGGGGGGTGAGCCCCCCTGCACCCCCAGTAGGGGGCTCCACCCTTCACACCTCCTGTAACTTAAATATACCAACTATGAGATCGCACTACAGTGCAGAAGATGGAAATCTTTCCATTTCGCACTGTACGGAAATGCCGGTTCCGCATGGTCGGCATTTCAAAGTCGATCATATGATCTCGGCCATATGGTCTTCCACATTTTGAAATGTCAACCATGTAAAGGGGACCTATATATATATATATATATATATATATATATATATATATATATATATAGATAGATAGATAGATAGACAGAGAGAGATCTAATATATACAATGTATAAAAATTATATTTGCATTAGTCACCTGGATTGTGTTTTACTCAGAGAACATTACTCACAGTTCAGTGAATCTTGGGTGAATCTTGGGAATTCACTTTAACAAGGGTAGTACAGCGAAAGGAGCCACAGACAGGTAGATTCTTAATAAATAAATTTTGTTCTGACCTTGGCTACTTCAACAGTATAAGATACTCATGCATGCCACAAATCAGATTCAAAGGTATTACATTTTTCCAGTTGCTGTGTTTTCTGTGCTACATTGGTGTTCTTGACGTTGGTATGCTACATCAGTTGACTTAGTTTGTACTAAATGTAGTCTGCAGAAGTTTTCATAATTAGCATGTTCCATAAGAAGCTTTCTACTCTAGTTTTGTAGTATTTTAAATGTATTTTATAGTGCCAGTGATATAAGCAATTAATCAGATTTGTAAAATTATCAAGAAACTGTCATACACATTGACTACAAAACAGTATGATCCTGTATAATCCAAGCAACACAACTTCGAATCACAATAGTAATCACACAACAGTTCTTACCATCATCTTGTTTATCTTCTCTCGGAGCCAAAGGTAACAGAGTATAGAAGCTCCTATAAATTAAATTAAATTAGATAAGACAACCAAGAACAGTTTACTTCAAATAGTCAACATACCTCTTACCTCCAAAAATCAAGGATACATCTAGAAATAGTCAATGACAAATTCCCCATATCAGGGACACTTTAAAAATATTACAGTAAACTTTCAGTTAATGGCATCCATGGGGATTTGTAGATGCTGGATAATTGTAATGTCCTAGTTGCTTGAGAGTTACTATTAAAAATGGGCTTGACTAATACTGCACCCTATACTATACCAAACCATACCATACTATACTATACCATAAACACTGTATTGATTTGATTTTAGTATTGAAATACAGTCATTAAATGACTGGCTGGGGAGGAAACAGAAAGTGCAACACATGAAAATTGAATTGAATTGTTCATACTGTATTGTATTTCTTTGATTTATTTTGCCAGTTGTTTGGCAGTGCTGGTTGCTTGAGTTCCAGTTAACGGAGAGTTTACTACAGTACTATTAACTTGAAAAAAGTTTACAGAATAAGAGAATGTGAATTAACATGCATTTTCTAAAGTATAAGAAGTCTGTAATGTTTTTTTTTTTCATTATTTAGAGGTGTAATCCACCACCTTTTCTTCCAAAATTAGCAGTTTTAGGAGGGAAAGATCAAACATTTGAGCCAAAATCAGGAACACATGAGAGGTATGGCAGCTGAGATGAAATAGACTGCAATAAGCATAAACAGTCTTTGCCCTTGTTACAATATAATAAATTCCAAAAATGGAGAAGGCAGCATAAAACAACAGTTCATTTTGTTTCATAAGTGACCCAGGACAGGACCACACTAGATACAAATAACACAATTCCAATTCCAATGACTCTTGACAGACTACCAAATTTATTAAATCCAGGGGAAAAACAAGTGACAGAGAACACCAAATGGCACAATTTACTGCTTCCAAGAAAACCCTGGATCCCCTCCTTAAAAAAAAAAAAAAAAAAAAAAACTGCCAAAACCACCAAGATCTACAGAACAATCTCCTAAACAAATCAGTCTGTCTGCTCCTTAAAAATAAGAAGCTGCAAAATCCTGGAAATTACAGTCTATCCAGTATCCAAAACAAAGCAAGATATGTAACCACATTAATAAGATTAAAACATGTGCTCAGATAATCTGATAGCAAACAGCAATACAACAGTGGCTTACAGTCTTCGTGGCGCAGCAGGATCCACCAGTGATAACAGTCACATAAAAAATGTATAATATTTACAATACTATCTTAACTTTTAAAACTGCACTCATATCTAAATCGGGTCTACATTAGATGATCGAACTTTCAAAACGTTGACTGCCATATGGTCGACACCATGTGATCGAATTTTTGAAAGTTCAAAAGTTTTAACGGAGATCTCCGTACACCACGGAATGGGAAGATTTCCCTTTTCTGCACTGTAGTGCAATCTCGGAGTTGGTATATTTAAAGAGCAGAGGTTGTGGGAGTGCAGGGGGCTTGCCTCCTGCTTAAAACATTCAGGTAGGTTATTTGTGTAGTTTATTTTTTTATTAGATATTCAAACTTTTAAAAGTTCGATCATATGTTGTCGACCATATGATAGTTGAACTTTTGAAAGTTCAATTATCTAATATAGACCCTCTAAATATCTAGAACAGTTCAAAGAAAACGGAACCAAGAACAAGAGTTGTAACCACGAAGCTGAGCCACCAACTTTAAATAAATCCAAATGCTGGTCTTTTATTATATAAGAAAAACAAAAACTGAAACCACGTATCACAAGCGCTTTCGTTCGGATATTCCGAGCTTTTTCAAGTTGGTAAAACCATGTAAAGCACAAGTTTAAATAGTTGCTTGCATTGATTAGCAATTAAAACAATTGTGCAATTAAAGCATTGTTCAATTACAAACCATCATTTTAAAATATAAAAGTACATAAAAAACTTTCATTAAAATATGAAATGACTTTCATTCTTTGCAATAAAACAAATGTTCATGCTCCATAATTTTCCTAACCACCTAGTTAATAAATTTTATATTAATACATTCAAAAGTGCTGCACTTTGAAAGATTTTTACTGTTGTTACAATTTCATTATGGTCTGTACACAAAATCAATCAACTAGCACAAAGGGAAATGATTTTATTGGACCCAAATTCATCTACACACACTGTGGCCAAGCACAAGAGATAGAAAGGACTATCAACAAGTTTTGGCCATTATTAACAGCACATGAAGATTTTAAGAATGTTTTACCCACCAAACCGAGATTTATTAGGAAAAAGGGTGTTAATCTAAAAGAAATGTTTGAAAAGAAAAAAGAAAAACAAAGATTGTACAAAGAAAGCAGGCACATATAAATGTGGGGCATGTCACCAATGTCATGCAATCTTGGATGATGCAGGAATATACTTGCCCTCAAGAAAAATGAAAATTGAATCTCCCACTTATTTCACATGTAATTCTAGAGGAGTGGTTTATTTAGTGGTGTGCACACTTTGTAAAAGTTTTTATGTAGGCAAGACAGAAAGGGAAATCAAGAAGAGAATGTATGAGCATTTTTACGAAATATCCAAAAGTAAAGAAACAAATGCACTTTACAAGCATTCCCTTGTATGTCTGAACTACAATTTCAAATTTATGGTTCTGGAGCAGGTGAATCATGATCTAAGAGGGGGGGACTGGGAAGCTACTCTTGAATATATGGAATTGGTGTGGCAACTTAGGTTAAATGCAGGAAACTGGCCTGGGTTAAACGATACCATCAGTATTAAACCAGTTTTAAAACTCAGAAGAGCCAGATTATGATAAAATATCAGACTAACAACAACCAAATACTTACACATTTTAAATGGAAAAGCATTTGACACACACTGATTAACTTTCACTAACTTTGAACTACTACAGTAAGATCCCATTAATAACTCCCCACAAATAGGTTTCCCAATAAAGGAATTCATAGTACAGACCATAATGAAATTGTAACAACAGTAAAAGTCTTTCAAAGTGCAGCACTTTTGAATGTATTAATATAAAATTTATTAACTAGGTGGTTAGGAAAATTATGCAGCATGAACATTTGTTTTATTGCAAAGAATGAAAGTCATTTCATATTTTAATGAAAGTTTTTTATGTACTTTTATATTTTAAAATGATGGTTTGTAATTGAACAATGCTTTAATTGCACAATTGTTTTAATTGCTAATCAATGCAAGCAACTATTTAAACTTGTGCTTTACATTGTTTTACCAACTTGAAAAAACTCGGAATATCCGAGCGAAAGCGCTTGTGATACGTGGTTTCAGTTTTTGTTTTTCTTATATAATAAAAGACCAGCATTTGGATTTATTTAAAGTTGGTGGCTCAGCTTCGTGGTTACAACCCTCTAAATATCTAATATAGACCCTCTAAATCAGCACAGTTAAAGAAATAATTGCAGGCTTGAAAACTGGCACCACCATCATTATAATGAAGAAATGTAAAGCAGCAGATGAAAGGTTTTTTTTTTTGTTTTGTTTTTTTTTTAGCCTTTGATGACCAGGTTAGTCCCACTAGGCAAGTAGCCCCTTTTCAGGGGAGACCCGAAGTGGTATTTATAACACTAGGGGAACTCTAACCAGGGCATCAGGGAACTTCTTCTACTCATCATTGTTGCAAGTGAGGCCCATTTTCATGAGCACTTCCTGTTTCCATTTCAGGCATAGAGTCACCCCAGAGAAACAGGGAGGTAAATGGAGAGAGAAGGAGATAAATGGAGCAGTGAGAGAAATGGAGGAGAAAGTTAATATCGAGACCAGAGAATGTGTGCATGATTCTGAGGAGATGTTTCAAAGAAATCTATTTAATGGAGATGAGTCTGCAAATGATGGATGCATAATTACAACCCTCCATCTGAAAGAGTTGTGGGATGATTTACTTAAAGAAATGGTGATACACAATGAGCCAGAAAATGAAGGAGATGCTTCCGGGGGTGGGGGTGGGGGCATTATGGAAAAAAATGCAAAAGGAGTTTGCAGAGGCAATCCTGAAAAATACTGGTGAAATGGGGAAGAAAACACATACAGAGAAAGTAAAAGAAAGCAAAAGGATAGTAGCAGAAAAGAAAAAGGCAGACGAAAATGAAAACTGGAAGTATGTGTTAAGGACTTAAAGTAAAGACAACATGGAACTGGACAGGTATGAAGTGTGGGACAATTTAATAGCTCCTTTGGGTGTAAAAGCACATGAGGTAAGAACATTTATTCTTATTAAAAAGAGCCATTTTATGACATTATATTTGAGACACTTTATCGATGGAAAATTTTCTTTAAGAATATGAAAAAAATAAAGACTGTAACCCGTGGAATCTTTATGTGATAAAAGCATTTAACAAGGAAATTAAATGGAAAATTCATGTGCAATTTTAAACATAGGTGGAAACAGAGACTTTGAAAGGACATTTGAAAAGTTTATGTAAAGAAATATTAGACATTGCAAATGTTTATGATAAAGGGGGGTTATGGACTGGTGGATGGGATTGTAGTATTGTGTTAAAAACAGAATAAGAAAAAAATATGCATATACAGAGCATGATAAATGTGGAAGAGAATAGGGGTGTCATAAAATACTGAGGACAACCAAAAACACATTAATAATAAAGAGGACAAAGAAGGCTCTGAAATAAGTGATGAAGACATAACATGGGAATAGTAAAAGAAAAAAAAATCTATTAGAAAAGGACAAAAGACAGAAAAATAAAATTTAAAGGGACAAGTACAAAAGAAAAATAAAGGAAATTGATAAAAAAGAAAATATTCAGTTAATGATTGGGGGTTGGTATAATAGTTAAGGTGTTTGTCTCACAGACACAATGTACAATGTTTGATTCTCACCTTTGGAGGGAAATTGGCTAGGCTTAAAATGGCCCAGTAAGGCAACTAGCCTAGTAAGTGTTTCTTTAAATCTTATTTAATTTGCATAACAAGCTTTCATTTACTTAAATGGTTTTACTATAAATATGGTTCTATTTGTAATGGTGATTATCTGATGAAGTCTATTAAACAAGATGAAAACATGTGGAGTATGTTAAAGGCGTTTATGTTTTTACGCTGTTTGGCTTGTGCTTTTACTTTTTGGACAATAAAACTCGGTTGTGGTATATATCCTCGTCTCTTATTTTGCACCTTGAAGGATTTATTGGTTTCGTTTTGGTGCATTACCACTTTTTTTGTTGTTTCTAGGCTTAAAATAGCCCAGTAAGGCAACTAGCCTAGTAATTAGCTATGAACTTATAAAACCATGAATCTAAAGAAAGCCGAAAATAAAACTTTTACAGTGCTTTATGTAAATGTGAATAGTATTAAGAATATAGTAAGAAGAGTATTGATTTTGGAGTGGTGTGATACATGTGATGTAGATGTAATTACATTAGAGGACATATGATTTTTAACAAATGAAGACAGACTACAAACAGAAAAACTATGGGGAGGAAAGATAATCTGGAATTTAGGAAATGAGAGATATTTTAGAATAGCTGTATTCTGTAGAAATATTGTAAAGATATTAGATGCAACTTTAGCAAAAACAGGATGATTAACCATTGCAGATTTAAAATGGAAAGAACAAATATATAGAATTATAACATTATATGCTTATACTAATTGTAAAGAAAGAGAAAGCTTATTTCATCAGATTTTAGACTAAGAACTGATAAATATGAATATTATAATAACAGGAGACTTTAACTGTGATTTAAGAGGCAAGCATAAAAAGAAAGGAATGATACAAGAGAAACACTAGAAGTTATAAGATGTGTTAAGTTAAAACTTTGGGGCAAAAATCCATGGACTTACAAAAGGGGTATGTATATAACTGAAATAGATTATTTGATCATATCACAGGGTTTATTTATAGGAGAAGGGAATGTAGTTGAAACAGGATTTTCTGATCATCATGCAATATGGCTAGAAATAAAGGAAAACAAGGAATATGTATAAATAGGCAAATAAATTAGAAGGATAAATGAGAAAGCATGAAATGAAGAAGGAAAGAGATTAGCAGTACAGTTATGGAAAGATCATGTTGCTATGATAGCATTTTGTAAAAGTTGGTCTGAATGGTGGATGACATTTAAGAAAAAATATTTAAAAAATGTTTCTTTTACAGTGGCTATATGATATGAGAAAAGTGGAGAAAGAAAAAATAAAAAGAATATATAATTATTCATTGGAAGATTTAGAACATAATGATAGACAGTGCTTTGACAAAGAAAATAATTATATGAAAGAAACCAAGAAAAAATATAAGAATTCTTATATAAGCAAAGATATTTTTGCAAGGAATTGTATTAGATTAGTAAAGGAAGATGGTAGTGTAATGAGAGAAATAAAAATGTATAAGGAGAAATAAAAATAACCCAGGAAAAAATTATGAATAGTGTAGTACAATATGTACAAAAATGTTTAAAGAAAAAAAGAAGGTAATGAAAAACATGGAAAGTAAAAAAGTTAGAAAAAGAGAATAAGGAGTTGAAAAATGAGATTTCATTACATGAGCTAGATAAAGTATTAGGAAAAGTAACTATAGATTTGTCTGCAGGACCAGATAGAATAGGGGATGAAATGTATAAAAATTTAAGGACTGGCAAAAAATGTATTTTTAAAAGATATTGAATGAATGGTTAAATGAAGATTTTATGTATACAGAATTATGTAGTGGAATACTTAAATTCATATGGAAGAAGGAAGATAGAAAATTAAAAAACTGGAGATGGATAGTATTGAATAATAATGATTATAAGATATTTATGAAAATAACACAAAAGAGATTTAAAACTAAAATGGAAAATATTATGGAAGACAGTATATATAGTACAAATAATTATGAATAATAGTTAAAGAAATTGTGGATGATATAATGAATAGAAAATAAGCAAAAATCATGATAGGAGACCTTAATAAGGTATTTGATACAATGGCAGATGAAAGCTTATGGGAACAATGAAAGAATATAATATTAGTGAGAAAGTTAGGAAATTATGTATGTCACCATATAGTAATAATAAAGTAAAATGCTTGTAAATGTCTAGTTAAGCCAAGAGGAGTATATGAAGAGTAGTGTAAGACATGGGTGCCCAATGAGTTGTGTACTCTTTGCATTAGTTGTAAATGTGACAGCATGTGAAATAAATTACAAAATGGAGGTGGGGTACATAGCACCTGAAGGGTTAAAGATTCCATTCCTGCTAACATATGCAGAGGACATTATAATAATTGCAAAAAACAAAATTTGGAAAAAAGAAGTACTACTTTACACAAATGAATGTCTAGAGGTGATGGGGATGGCTTTGAACAAAGAGTAAAGTAAAGGGTAATGTAGTAACGACAGTGGCACATATTTTACAATAAATGAAAATTCATGTTTTTGGTATAAAATTTGGAAATAAAGATGTAAGTTAAATTAAATGAAAGAAACAATAGAAAAAATAAAACAAGCCTGTTTTTTTTTTTCTGGAGAACATATGAATTATCATTCAGAAAAAGGTTATTTGATAAATTCAGTACTGATGAGAAAATAGCATACTTACCAAGTGTATTTTTGTTGCCAACAGTATTTGAAAATGAATTATTGGGGTTCTAGATTAAACCCAGTAAAAAGAGGAGCTTTGTATGTAAATAATGAGGAAGAAGGTTTAGGGTTAATTAACTCAGTGATATATGCTGTTTCATTAAATTTGTACAAAGTGTTAAAGTGGATAAATAAAAAAGATGAGAGATTAGTAGTAAAACTGTATAAATATAAGTATGATAAATGTGGGGGGTATAGTAAAAAAAGAATAAAAGATAAGAGTATTTAAATGAAGAAATACAATTTTACCAAGAAAAACCTTTTTATGGAAAATAAAATTTTTTGATATAGAAAAAGAAATGTATGGTATAAGAATGTAATGATAAAACATTATTATGTAAAACAATGGGAAAATCTAACATATGAAAAAAATTAAAGCTATAAAAATAAAAAGCAAATGGTGTAATCAGAAAGTAGAATGTCAAGATTTTTTTTGTGGAGACTGGTAACAGATAAATTACCAGTAAAAGGAAATATGACATATAAAAAGAAAAGTGACAGAATATGTTTCCATTGTCAAGAAACCAGTGAACATGTTTTCTTGAAATGTAAAAGAGTAAAATTTTATGGGGAAAACTATGTAAAGAAGATTTCTGAAGACATAAAAGAAATGGATAAAATAAATATGGATATGATTAAATACAGATATAAGAATAGAAGTAAAGAATATGTAAAAAGAATAGATTAAAAATATTTTATATCATATGGGTTATATGGAATAAAAAGTGTTTAATGCTAAATGGATTGTAGCAACAATATTAAGTAAAATCAGATGATGGTTATAAAAAAAAGAGTGAGGAATATAATAGAGATGAAAGTTTAGCATGACTATAAGGAAAATTATGAATATCTGTAAATATATTTGCATATCTATATATTTGTACATTTGTAAATATTTAAATATGTTGTAAATAAGAATTCTTTTTATATAAATAAAGAACCCCTAGTCTTTTCAATAGGTACTGTTGAATTTTTTATATCCACCTGAGCTACCACCAACTCAAGTAAATGGGACTAGAACAACGTCAGGAGTGCAGTACTCCTCCTATGCAGCACTGTTGTGTCAGCAGTTGATCTACCTGGTGTGGGAATAAACCTCACAGCCTTCACCAAAGGCAAGCATGCTACCTGCTGTACCACTGAAACTATTCTATTTTTTCAGTAATTTGATGGATAAAGCAGTTACACTTTAATATTTCTTGCTGTCCTTAATTTCAGAAATTAAATGGATAAAAGTAACATTTCATGGCCAAAAATGAAAGTGCTTACTGGCTTGTTTATGTTGTCTTACAATGTTAATCTTTTCAGTTTTTCATATAAAGATTTCTCCAAAAAATCAGTATTTGGAAAAGAGTGGCTGATGTCACTGTATCTGTTTTGTGTTCTTCAAAGCATCCTACTGCTTCAGCAAGACAAAGTCTCGTGATGTAAAATTGTGGGTGCTGACTAACAGTGAAAAACTACAGACATGGTGCTCTTCTTGCTATTCTGAATGAAATTTGTTTTTGTGAAACAGTGGGAGGTTTGAACAGGAAAAATGTACTGGGGCCTTCAAAACCTGTGGCAGAGAAAATGAAAATAAAGAAACTGAAAGGTACTGAAGGATTTCTAAACACAAACTGTCTAGGAGATATAAAATAATTCTGGAACAAAAGTTATCTACATTGAAATGTGGAGTTGTCCTTTATTGTCACAGGATATGCTTCCTGCTTGTAGAGTACTACACAGGAAAGACTCTCTGGTTATTAAGTTGGTGTAGCAGAAAAGAAAAGAAAAATATTTGAAGTTAGACAGTCCAAGTGGTCTTCTGTCTTCAGCATCTACATTTTTGTGTAAACAGTTATGCAGTTCACATTCAAGAGCAATCTGTCATCCTGAAAATATCATAATACAGTTTTACACAAGTGCTAGAGAAGCTTATCTTCCAGTTCGTATTTTGACTGCACAGAATTGTTTGCCAAACTATACCTTCTTCAGTAGGACAGGACAGTACCATTTAAAACTACATATTACTCAGTAGGCCATGCCTGTATCTTTTGGGTTTACAGTATTATCCATTTCACTAAACCTTTCTATTATTTAGACAACATAAATAATTCAATTTAAATCAAATGCCGTTTGTTCTTTGTCGTTTTAAGAAGCACCAAGAAATGTCTTATCCAATTTTTCTGCTCCAAATGTTATCAGTGTTTTGATTTGATCTAACCTTGTCCTGTAGTGCTTTTTTATTTATTGTCTGCATGCGTTAATATCTGAAATATTTTTCCCTATTAAAATAATGTCTGTAAGTTATTGATTTCATTGTTTAGGACAAAGCAACACTATAAGTTGAAAATGTGCAACTGCTGTGACCTATTTTAAAGCTTATCACATTGAAGATGGAAGTATAAAGTTCAAACACAAGTAAAATTAACTAAATACAGCTCATTAGGCTTATCTGCATAGAAGAAGGCATGCAGAGAGACAGTGGGATTCCAGTTTCCTGTACAGAGACTTGTTTCTTATCACCATTATTAACTGCATGTATACCTAATGATAAACAAAACAATAAACTTTCTTGCAGCTCATTAGTGTAATCACATTGGAATGTGTAAGACTGAGTTATCCTCCCTGAAGTCCAGACATTACGAGATAAAAGAACCCCCATAAACAGGGACACAGTAAGAGGTGAAATCTTTATGTGTGTGTTGCCTGCCATGTTTCACATGCTGAAAATGGCATCTAGAAGAAGGTTTATAATGAGAAGGATACAAAAATAAAAGACAAGTCTTACATATGTCCATTCCCTTTTCCTTTATCTAGAAATGGAATAATTACCTTTGTTCTCTAGAATGTGCTGACACTGCTGGCAGCAACTCAGGGGCTACAGAGAATGGGAGGTGTCACTATTAGAAAAGGATCAGAAGAAAACGCTAACTGGAAAATGTGTGCATGTACTAAATGATATGCGTATAAAACGAAACTACCTCTTTTTGGAGGTTAGTCAAAAGTCAAAATGAACTTTATTGTCATTTAGACTCCACAAGGGTAACCTAAACAAAATTGTATGCATCAGGCTCAATACTGAGATGATAATTACACACATACAAATTACATATAGCACATGTAACATACATAACATTAAATTAGAGTATTATTTTACTACATACTACTATAAATTACTATTACAGTTTTTAGCAGCTGAGTGAATGATTATTGCACATTTATTTATTGCATACTTATTTTCTGATATGTTAGAATAGCTGGCAGATAAATATTGCACTTGATTGACATTGAAAACAGATAACTAAGAGCGAGCATCTCATAATTTCTATTGCACCATAATGGTTTGACCGACACAAGACCTTGTCAATGACTAACCTAAGCGCCTGTGGGAAGAAACTGTTCCTGAACCTGGTTGTTTTACAGCGCACTCTGCTGTATCATCTGCCAGACAATAAGGTTGTAAACGGACCATATGCAGGGTGTGTAGGATATTTGGCTATTTTCGTGGCCCTGTTGTAGCAATGTGTAGTATATAGACTATGTATCGCTGAGAAGTTGGAGCCTGTTATTCTCTCAGCAACCTTCACCACCTTTAGTAGGGCTTTTTGATCTGCAACTGAACAGCCCCCGTACCACACCATAAAGTTGCTCATTAGGATGCTTTCTGTGGCACCCCGAAGAAGGTGACAAGCATGGAGGGTAGAAGATTAGCTTTCATTAACCTCCACAGAAAATGCAGGCATTGGTGGGCTTTCTTGACTATGTGACTGATGTTTAGTGACCAGGATAAGTTGTCCACAATGTGGGCTTCCAGGAATTTTGCGTTACTTACTATTTCCACCCTCTCTCCATTAATCATGTGTGGAGAGTGAGCTGGATGGGTTCTTCTGAAATCTATTATGATCTCCTTGGTTTTGGGGATGTTGAGATCAAGGTTTTACTTAGCACACCAGTCAGTCAGTAGATTCACTTCTTCCCTGTATGCTCCTTCATTACTGATGAGGCCAACGACTGTGGTGTCGTCTGCAAACTTGATGATGTGATTGGTAGTAAAGCTGGCTATACAGTTGTGACTTAGTATAACAATAGTGGACTCAACACACATCCCTGGGGTACTCCTGTGTTAACTGTGATGTTTCTTGAGGAATTCTTGCCCACACATACTTTTTGTGGTCTTTCGATCAAAAAGTCCAGTATCCAGCTGCACATGTGGTTACTGATGTCTAGATGGACAAGTTTCTCGATTAGCTGTTGTGAGATAACTGTGTTGAATGCTGAATTAAAGTCAATAAACAGCATCCTAACATAACTGTCTTTATTCTCCAGGTGTGTCATTGAGAGATGTAGTGCAACCGAGATGGCACCCACCATGGAGCAACTGGTATGATATGCAAACTCTAGTAGGTCAAGTGTAGCTGGTAGTTTTGCTGACAGGTGTTTTTTGACCAGTCTTTCAAAACTTTTCATGAAGCAGACATGAGGGCTACTGGTCTGTAATTATTCAGGCTTGAGGGAGTTGCTTTCTTCAGCAGTGGTATTATGTTTGTATTTTTGAAGCATTTGGGTACTTTTGCTTGGACAAGGGAAATGTTAAAAATGTCCGCGAGTACTGTGCTTAGTTGTTCAGCACAGTCCTTTAACACCCTCCACAGGATATTGTCCAGTCCAATAGCCTTCTTTGGGTTCACCTGTCACAGGGTTTTCCTCACTTCAGCTGTGGTTAGACTGAGCACTTCATCCTCTGGACTTGGAAGTATCTCTGTCTTTGAGCAGTTCCTCTCCTTGAATCTGCTGTAAAAGATGTTTAGCCTATCTAGGAATTCTATGCTGTCCCCACATTTAGCTGATAGTGGTTTGCATTCTGTAATGGCTTTTATGCCCTGCCACATGCTCCTGGAGTCCCTTGTATTGGTGAAGTGGCTCTGGACCTTCTTTCCATAGGCCCTCTTTGCTTACTTTATCCCTCTGTTTAGATCTGCCCTAGCCACCCTGAGACCTTCTTTGTCATTCGAATGCCTCATTTCTCCCCCTCAGTAGCTCATATACTTTGCTTTTGAGTCAAGGTTTCTAATTAGCTCATTATGATATTTTTGTTAGTCGTCACATCATCTACACGTTTGCAAATATATGCCATCACTGTTTCTGCATATTCATCCAAGTTAATTTGTTGATTAGTTGATGCAGCCTTCTTCAATATGCTTCCAGTTAGTGTTATCAAAACAGTCTTGGATTGCTTTAATTGTTCCTTTGGCTACACCTTCACTTGCTTCACAGTGGATTTTTCTCTGACTAGTGCAGGTTTGTATGCTGCTACTAGCATAATGGTAATGTGGTCAGTGTTGCCCAAGTGTGGATGTTGAACAGCTTTATATGTCATCTTTATGTAGGTATAGACTTTGTCCAAGGTGTTATTACCCCTTGTTGCAAAACCCACATATTGATAGTAGTGTGGTAGTTTGTTTGTCTTTTCAGCTTTTCCCGGTTAGGGGTCGCCACAGCGGAACTCCGGTCCACTAATGATTGGTACTAGATTTTTATGGTGCCGAGTTGCCAGCCCGACGCCCAACCTTCAGCGAAGGCATGCCCATTCATGCATGTCTTTTGGAGGCCACTCGACCATGGGGAGGACATGCAGACTCCACACAGAAGGTACTCCAGCCAAGAATCGAACAGGAGAACCTCTTGCTGTGAGGCAACAATGCTACCGCTGTACTACCGCAGCTTCTGATTTCAAATATGCCTGGTTGAAATCTCCTGCAACAATGTGTATAAAATCTGGGATTTTATTCTGTATCTCACATATGGCGTTATGCAGTGTAGTTAGTGCTTCTTTAGTGTTTGCACTAGGTGGAACGCATGCCACTATGATGCTGACACCACTGAATTCTCTAGGAAGATAAAAAGGCCTGCATCTTACTGCCAAGAACTCTTACATTTTCAGAGCAGTGGCTGAGGGAAATCTGACAGTTACTGCACCAGCTGTTGTTTACATACATGCAAACTCCTCCTACTCTAGATTTCCCACTAAGTGCATGATCTCAGTCTGCTGGAAACAGTGTGAGCCCTTACTGTTGCAGTGTACTGTTATTGATATTACTATGCAACCACGTTTCTATAAAAATGAATGTACAAATATTTCTCACCTTGCTTTGTGATGTCATTTCCAGCTTTATGTAATCTATTTTGCTGTCCAATAAGTTAAATAATATATAAATAAAATAAATAATAATAATAAATAATTATTAGCAATAATAATAATAAATAAATAATAAATAATTAATAGTTAAATAATAATAATAGGTTAAATAAGTATGCCAACTATCATAGCATCTTTTCTGCACTTGGACCTTCAAGAAATATGTTATTTAATTACTGTTTAACTATACTGCTGGGGTCAACATCAAATTATTTCAATGTAGGCTTGCAAGTGTATACTGTGACAGGCAGTGCCTTTCCAATACTGCAGCACTGCTACATTTATTTTATCTACTTTCTGATCTCCAGTCTAGTGACTAAGTGAGAACTTAACTAAGACAATAATTCTGTAACACCTGGAAGGGAGAGGAAGGGTCAGTAACCCATCTCATACCATTTAAGTAATAATGTGGAGGCTGTCTACATGCACAGGGTGAGGCTTTGTTGTACTCTGGCCCCCTAGATGTGCAATAGCAAGCCCTGCCCAAACCCCACCCAATACCCAGGAACAGGTTGACGTCACACTTTAGTCATGAATAAACAATGTCATGTGAATGTGCCATGTTACAAATAAACAATGGCATGTGTTTCTTGGCTGCATGAATATTTATCTGGATAAGGAAGCACATACCGCGGACTTGTTTATTCTCTGAACAGATACTGGTCAAATAAAGTACAAACAACCTTAAACAGGCAAAATTTAAACCTTAAACCTTAACAGGACAAATGAAATATTTAAAGTAGTGCTTTGAAAATGCAAAGGGAAGGCTCAGATCAGACTACTCTCTACCATGTACTCATCTCCCCCGTTTAGGAAAAAAACAACTATACAGAGGAATCAAATTTAGGGATTACAGCTGTAAATCGAGAATATTCTAAATATGGCAAAGCATGCAGTCAGCATAATGCTGTAACTGTGCAAATGGTCTTGTCAATATACAAAGTGTCTACTAGTAAGGCACTTTTGCCTTGGAGTGAAATAGCATAACATATATTAAAATACCTAGTACTAAAACTGAGCCTGCATATTCGTAGGAACATTGCTGGATAATTCATCTAGATGCTTTATGGAGTGGAATGTTTCCTAAGCTCCCAATGAACCTTTAAATACTTCTCTCCAAACCTTTTTTTTCTCCCCTTTGGTGTTTTTTCTCCTTTCCAAAAGAAGTACTTGTTTCTTCTCCCAATCTCATTGTCTCTGACTGGTATGGCATGGGCTTCTAAGGGCAGCGATTTAAGCCACTACTGGATGATTGACATTCACTCGTCCCACTAACTTGGAGCTAGTCTCAGCTTTTCAGATTAATTAGGAGAAAGGTGACCTAAAACATACTGATTCCGTAAAGATAATGTTTGTGTGTGTGTGTGTGTGTGTGTGTGTGTGTGTGTGTGTGTGTGTGTGTGTGTGTGTGTGTGTGTGTACTTCTATTGCAGTGTGTTAACTGGGATAGTCTGACTCGGCAAAACATAAATAATGACATGGAATCACTTGCGTTTAGCTGACTATTTCATAATACAGCAACAAAAGAAACAACTTATCTAACTCAAAAGGATCTTCACTTCAAAAACAAGATACAAGTTTGACAATAAGCGACATTTCATGAAAAATGACTGCACTGCATTCATTATGCTCTAATCATTCGTATAATACATATCATGATACTATTATTTCCACATCATCATGGATACATTTGGAATGAATAGTTCAATGTATGTCTTAATACTACTTTTGTCCCCAGCAGGTATGCCCTCAAAAGTGATAAGCAACTTTCACTAACTTGGGAAATAATAAAGTTCTCAAGAGATCTGGAAAATTTTAATTTTGCCTTCATTGTATAAAGTTAAATAAACACTCAGTAGTTTGTTTAAACTCTGCAGAAACTCTGGAGCCTTGCAGTTGCAGGAACACTCACAACTCACATGTGCTAATCAACAAGCAATGTATGCATGATGTCACTAGCAAATCTGCATGGCATGCCAATCATTCATCATTTGCATAGCACATCAGAGGCATTAGGCTTGTCAATCACTCTGGCCATGCCCATTCCTGCGCGAAACAGCTGGGGTGCCAGTAGAGTACAACAAAGCCCATGGTGAAACAAAAAACATCTTGGTTTCAGAATAAGGTTGCTCACCTACATTTCAGTTGCCCCTGTTCCAGAAAACAAAATCAGTGCCCTATGCTAACGATAAAAACACATGTCTGTGTATAAAAATCTTTTCCCAGCCCAACCACAGGCAGTAGCAAACATAAGAAAACACTTGCCATCAGATTATGGCATAGAGTTAGGTAATTTGGCAGAATAAGGCAAACAAAAAAACGACTGTTTGAATCTTTAGACTACAAACTTGGTTGGGGCAGTGACACTTAAAGTAGAATACCTATAGGTAAAGCACAAGTACAAGCCTAAAGAACTACAACAAATATGACTAACACAGCAGTCTCACTAAATTTTAAAATGATTTCCTAACACAGATAAAAGCAAGAACTTCTGATTCTTAATTGTCAAATAGGAAAGACCCTACCAGTCACCAATGTCATTAATCAGTTATTTCAGCAGTGAATTCATCACCCCTTTCCCAAGGAAAACAACATGTATGACAAGGTCATTCAAAGATGAGAAAAAGACTATGTGGAATTGGACTCGGATGCTTAGATCTATGTCTGAGATGGTATCAAGTAAGATATGAGTCTATTATCATGAGATAATCTCCTTCCTCCCAGTAATGTAGCTAGGGTGGTGCGAGAGGGGCAACTGCCCCAAGTGCAAAGGGTTAGGGGGCACAATCCATTAACCATTATCCAGTTCACTCTTTAGTGCAGTAATGACATTTAAAAGCTGATATTGCATTTGCTGTCAAATATGGTGCTCAATGTGTGGTCTAAAGTGTAGCAAATGCTTGCTACATTGTAGCAAGCAGTTTGCTACAGTTTAAAAGTAAAAAGAAAAACTTTTTTGAACTAAAACTTGAGTGCTGTAGCACTCTGAGTAGGGTATAAACTGTAGTAACTGCTTGCTACATTTGCAACAAGAAGTTTGCTACAGTTTAAGAGATAGAATGTGTTTTTTTAAACTAAAACTTGAGCACCATAGCACTCAGTGCAGGCAGAGTATAAACTGTAGTATCATTTTGCTATATTTTTAGCAAGCAGTTTGTTACAGCTTAAAAGAAGAAATTATTTTTTATTTATTTATTTTTTCACTAAAGTGTGAGGAAGGAGTGTTGGGGCAGGAAACAGAACCAGGACTTGAAATGGCTGGGGAAAGAGGGAGTGTGTGTGTCAAGCATTTGACCACTTGTATGATATGCCAGTAGAATTAACTGTTTTTTTTTTCTTTGCTCTTGACTTGAAGAGCACAGGGGGTAGGGAGTCAGTTCATTGGGCTGGTATAGGGTGCTGGTTAAGCCGGCTATCCTTCTTCTTCTACCAGATACTCACTCAAATAGACCAATTACATTTAACACACTAGAAAAGCATTTTCAAAGATAGTAGGATTCCCTGACCACATCACAGTCTTGTTAAGAAACAGCACAAGTGAAATTAGTTACAGCATGCGTAACATCAGCACATGCACTAAGGCATCCTAACGAAAGCGAACTAGAGAATCAACAAACGCATTTAATGAGTCCCTCTGCAGGAAAATCTCAGCAGTAGCTGCAGTTCTTAAGCAAATATCGATTCGGAGCAAATGACTAGATGTCAATATGAAAAAAGGGTCCAGGTGACAATGTATTTGTGCTGCCACCATCCACACCTTTGTGAGAATGATGAAAAAACAAAACAATCAAGGCATAAAATCCAAACTTGAGCTAGTGGATAGCAGCCAAGAAAAAATCCAAATAAAAACTGAAGTACACTGTAAAAAAATCCATTTTATTAACCTCAAGTATTTTCAACTCTAAACTGAGACACCATTTAAATAAAAATTCTAAAACTGATATGACTTTCATCTGCCAGTAAAAACTAATACAAAAAGAATACAAAACATATCAATAAGTAAAGGATTTTGTTTATCTCAGTGATTCTAATCTGATATTGTACTTGACGCTTGTGCTGTCATTAATGCCCAGAACATGATGGGTGTTGACATAGTTGCCACAAAAGCACTTTTCTTTCAGTGTGGCATGTAAATCACCATCTCTAGGACTAATATCTACAAAGACAATGACTTAAAAAGGCAAATTTCTTAAAACAGTACATTGAATAGAATATCCATATAAATCATTTGATAAACTTTTATTTTTAATAGCTAATAAATGTTTATAAATTCACAGTGAGCACATTCTAGTGATTTTTACCTATACAGAAGGCCTTGCAGCTAACACTTATGCTTAAATATACTACCATGATGGATAGCATTTGAACAAACTTTATAAATCTGCAATACTTTGAAATCCACAGTTGCAAATCCTTAACTATCTCACAGTATGCTCAATCCTATTACTGTTGTCATGTTATATCAATGATTCTAACTACACTTATTCACAAATGCAAGTTTAGGCCCTGAGAGAAAGCTTTTCATTGCCTGAAATTATGTTCTAATTTTTTGCAAATAATGTTTTTAATATAACCAGCAATGTAGCAGTATAGGCATATCTGTAACTATCAAAATCTTTTGTGAGAGAATTATAATACAAATCTGCTGAGCTACTCAGAGTAATTGAAAATGTAGTTATCTTTTCAAAGTTTACTACCTCACATATGCAATTAATAAAGCCCTTATTATAACTTCTTTCAGGATCTACTACAAGCGCCCATGTACCTGATGCTTGAAGACCACTGTCACATGGGTTGCTGCTCATGCTTAAACTTGACTACATGTTTGGGTGACATGCAGTAGCTATGCAGTGAGAGTGGAGATGCTGCATTTTAAATGCAATAGCCAAGTTCATAGGTTCATAGAAGGTTACTAGGTTAACGACACCAGAGCCCTTACAAGCCTAGCCATATTTATCCTAAATTTCCCCAGCTGTCGGTGGTTAGGTGAGTGAAGTTTGCAGTAATGGTCTATGGTAGTTAATACTGACTTCCTCTGTCCAGAAGGGACATGGGCACCACCCCATGAGTGAATTTGTGGTCACCCATCCATTGATGGAGGTGCTCTGTTTCATGTGAAATGGAAGCTTATTCCAGAGAAGTGGCATTTTCTGGGAAATTTATCTATCTCTCCAGCATGACCTATTCATGTCAGAGGCTAGGTTAAGATCCTTGGAGTGAGTGACCCTTGTGTAGTTTGATTTATGAATGTGTAGCATTTCCATCAGCGCCAGGTCAGAGACTGCCCTGTAAGCCAGGCACACGTCACCCCTTAGCAACCTGTAAGCACGGTAAGTATGGCAGCCATGGACAGAGAGTGGGGGGTAGTGTAGGTTTGGGTTTTATTTATTTATTTATTTATTTATTTATTTATTTATTTATTTTTCAACAAGAAACATCTTTATTAAATTATCAGGTATGACATAGGCAATCATACATTTATATAAATGAAAACAAACCATATTGATATAATTTTAGTTGCAAACATTATACTTCACAAACCATATTGACATAATTGTAGTTGCAAACATTATATATCACTTTAATCTATCCAGTCATTTCGGTCAGACATTACATAGCTCATTCAAATCCTGTTTTCTTTTAAACCTCATTCCTCCTCCTCTACAATTTATTGTTCCCACAATTTTATTTATTTATTATCTATTTATTTGACATTTTTTAACCGGGTTAGTCCAATTGGACTGCAGAGCCCTTTTTCAGTGGAGACCCGAGGGGAAAAGCTCCACAGATAAATACAAAAACAAAACATCATACAATATTAAAATACAAGTGCATACATACAGGAGAACCAGAATACAACTTATAAATGAACACGTTAGAGTATAAGAGTAATACTGAGGGTTTAAACAGCATCTAACAATTACCATCACAGAGAAATTCGTGGTTGATAGAATATCATAAAGACTTTAAATGAGCAGTTGTGGTTAAGTGTGAGAGCTGAGAGAGGAGGGGGAGAAGGAGGAGTTTAGGTGGGATTGGCCCAAGGACAGGTCCAGGAATTAGAAATAAGTCCTTTAGAAGTTTTTTGAAGTTAAGGAATTTGCCATTTGTTCTTAGAGAAAGGGGAAGTTTGTTCCAGGCATTGGAGATGGAGTAGCTGTATAAAAGTTTGCCAGTATTTTTATTGGGTTTGTAGAGGTCCAAGAGGTGTAAGGTCCATGAGGGGAGGACAGTGGGAGGATTGATTTAAGATAGTGTATGTGAGGTGGCGTTGGGGAAGGAGTTGGTTATGGAGCTATAGCCATTGTAGGTTTTTTGAAGCTATGCAGTGGTGACAGTGATAGGGAAGGTTGGCAGTGAATCTGGCTATTTTGTTATAGATGGTTTCAAGTTTAACTAATAGATTGGATTGAATATTGGTGAGAATAGGGCTGCATAAAGTAAGGTTGGGAGTAGGAAAGTCTGTGCTAGAGAATGTTAGGCGTTCATAGTGAGGTATTTTTTATGTCTGTATGAGACCAAGTTTTTGGTGGGGCTTTTTGATGGCTTGCTGAATATGTATGTCAAACTTTAGTTGGTCATTATGATTATACCCAGAAATTTAGTATGTGGTTCAACAGAGGTAAGTGTATTAAGAGATGATACTGTGAAGGTATTTTTGTATTGTATAGTGATTTGGGGAGGAAGAGTAGAAGTTTTTTTTTTTTTTTAGGATTGAGAAGTAGTTGATTATTGGTCAGTGATTTTTCAACTGAAAGGAGGGAATCTTGAGTAAGAGCAAGGAGGTGGGGAAGGTTATCAGAGCACAAGATAATGTGGAGTCGTCTGCATATTGTATTAGTGAGGAGTTTGGTACAGGAAGTGTGCAGGTTATTTGTAAAGATATTAAAAAGAAGGTCCAAGGACTGACCCTTGGGGGACACCTGTTTGAATTGGGAGGAAGGGGGAGGAGGCAGAAAGCTACTTGATAGATTGGAATCTTTTGGGGAAGTAACTAGAGAACCACAGTACAGTAGAAGAAAAGAGGTTAAGGGAAGAAAGTTTTGAGAGCAGTAGAGTATGGGGAACGGCATTGAAGGCTTAAGATAGGTTAAGGAAGAGGCATGTGTCTAGTTTGTTATTGTCTCGTGCTTTGTCGATATTCTGCATAAGTGAAATGAGTGCTGTAGAGGTGCTGTGTTGAGGACAGAAACCATGTCAGGTGGGAGTTAACAAGTTGTCTTGTATGATGTGTTTGAAAAGCTGGTTATGAATATATTTTTCTAGAATTATGGATAAGGGGGATAGTATGGTGACAGGTCTGTAGCTGGTTGATTCAGTAGAATTGCCACCTTTGTGGAGGGGTATGACATAGGATTTTTTTCCAGATGTCAGGGACTGTTCTCTTGAATTGACCTGTTTACTAATATGGATACTGAATGTATAACAGAGCTAGCTGCAAGTTTAAGCAATACAGGAGGTAAGTTGTCAGCAGAGGTGGAGCAGGTTTTCAGATTGGTAAGAAGATATTTGATGTATGCCGTAGGGACAGGTTTAAGACAAAAATGGGTGGAACTGGTAGAGGGAAGGGGATCAGAAGGGGAGAGGGAGGTGTTGTCAGATTTAGTTAACTTTTTGTAGAGTCAATGAAGAAAGAATTAAGAAAGGAAGCAGTGTCTGTTGGTGAGCTGCTAGGACAGGCCCTGGGGGTAGAAGGGTTGCCTGGATATAATAGTTTGTTGATACTATTCCAAAACTTTTTGTTGGGGTTATCTAGTGGTTTTTGATAGTATTGCTTTTTTTTGTCCAGATTGACTTGTTTCTTGGTTAGATTCCTAAGTTCTCTATAGGTTTGGAGATGGCGGTGGGAGTTAGTATTTTTCCAGGTTTTCCAGGCGCTGTCTCATTTAAACATTAGTTTATGGGTGGATTGGTTTAACCATGGAGCAAAGTTTGTTTTTGTTCTTATTTTTTCTAGTGGGGGCTAAGGAGTTTAGGATAATCAGGAAGGTGTTGTTAAATTTGGAGACAGCCTTATTGAGAATGAGGGCATAGAGAATGGACCAGTTGATATATGAGAGAATATTATTGAAGGTATTTGGGCAGAAATTAGAGAGATTACAGTTCTCTTTGTATTGGTGAGGTTTTATCAGATGAGGTGAGTGTCATAACACATGAGTAGGAAGATGGTCACTGAGGGAGTCAGGAGAGTGGTGGCATTGTGATACAGATTTGGGTTACAGGTGAGGATCCAGTCAAGGGTAGTGCTGTTATTTGTGTGTTTATTGATATTGATGAGAGAGGTGATAAGTTGAGAGAATCCAAAGAGATTGATGCTAGTATTGGGAAAGTAGGAATTAAGGGAGTGCCAGCAATACTGACATCACCTAGGATGATCGTCTCATAAGAGATGTTTTGAGATGCCCAGGAGAGAAAGTGTTTGAGGGTAGGGATGTTGTTGCAAGGTGGGATATAAATTGCTACTATGGCTAAGTTTTTGTCATTATTTTAATTTACAGTTAGCAATAAGAATTTCAGCTGGATGGAAATTGGGAGGAGATGTAGGTAGAGGATAGAGACAGAGTTTGTCAGAGTATACAATAGCTACACCACCATCTTTTTTCTTGTGTTGATCGAGGAGGAAGAAGTTGTAACCAGGGGGAGGATTTCAGAGGCTGTAATATGGGGTTGTAACCATGTTTCTGAGAGGGTGAGAAAGTCAGTGTGTAGGTAAAGGCATGGAAAGAAGTAACTTTGTTAGCAATGCTTTGGATAGTGAGTGAGAGTATTTTCTAGGTTTTGGGGTGTGAGGTTGAGGAGTTTGGATAGGTGGTATAGAGGAGTGAGGAGGGAGAATGGTCAGGTAAAGTAGTGGAGGTGTTAGAGAGGTGAGTATGGGTACCAGAGGTTGGGTTGGAGGGTGGACCAGGGTTGGGGTAAATATTGCCAGCCAGCGGAAGGCTTGGAAAGGAGGGTTTGTATGCTGTGGTAAGGGGACTGTAGAAGAGAAGTTTGGGTTTAGGTTTTGTGGGGGAAAATGTAGGGAGAAATATTTTAAATTTATGTAAGAGAGTTTGAAAGTGAGTAAACAGCGAGGGGGCTATTGAGAAGTTTATAGAGGTTAGTGGATTGTAGTGATTGAGGGAGATGGTAGGAGAAAGTGGGAGTGGTGATAGTGGTAGTGATAGGAGGTGGAGTAGGAAAGAGTGAGTAGGAGGAGGGAGTTTTGTAGGATGAGTAACACTGTATGTTCAGTGAAAGAAGTGAGGTTAGTTAAGAGTTAATTACAGTAATAGGGTGGAGAAGGTAGTTTTGAGTGGTTGGATAGCTAGGATTGGCTGGAAAGAGTAAATTGAGTGGTTGTGGGTGTGTGGTTAATTAAAATGAGCATATAAGTTGGAGGAAAGTGAGGGTGGGTGGGAATGGGAGCAGAGTAGGGGACCAGAATGAGCCACAGAGAAACGAGGGTGAACAGAGCAGGTTGAAACAGGACTTGGAGAAAGCTGTGAGAAGAGAAAAACAATCAACCAGCTACCCCAGGTCAGTGCCTAAAGGTGTCTGTTTATCTCTGTGAAAGTAGAGCATCAGGGAGGTAGAATATAAAATAAACGCAAATCTTTGGAAAACTGTATATTTTTGCTACAATAAATGGGAGGAAAGGGGGGGCAATAGTGTGCACAGCAGAAGAACTGATGGGGGAATCACAGAGAGAAGATTATATTAGACTTACACTGCTCAGAGTCTGTTGACAAAAGTAGGACTTGCAGTAGCTTTCTACTGGTTTGTATGGGGTTCCAGTATCCGCATTCTTGTATGCAGGCAGTTGCTTCAGGGTTTTTCTTTTCTTTCTTTTTTTTTTTTTTTTTTTTTTTGTTGGGAAGCCAGAAAAGTTGGTAGATGAAGTAAAAAAAAAATTCCATTTTTTCCTACGTAATTTGCTCCTAGCCTTTTCTAAAGATTCCAATTCCATTTGTTTTATCTCTGTTACTATATTCACTATGTCTAGTAAAGTTGGTTTAAATTTTGATTTCCATTTTCTAGTAATTGATTTTTTGGAGGCCATCATAATTAGACTCAACAAGGCCCTACTATGTCTAGGCAATTCTGATTTTGTATCATAGCTCAAAAAACATTTCCTTAACTATATCAATTTGCCCACCCCCTATCTTTGACAGAGTAGTCTGCAGAGAATCTTTCCAGTCTGCCAACTCATTACACTCCCAGAAAATATGTTCCCAGTTACCTCTTTGTGTAGGTTTGGGTTTTAGATAGCAATTAGGAGGAAGTGAATTCAGGGATGGTATAATCAGGGAGTTAGGTTTAGAGAGTGGAAGGTTAGTTTTAGGTTCAGGGAGTAGGAGAGGAGTTTGGGGGGTTAGGAAGTGGGAGTGTAGTTTTAGGTTTAGGGAGTGAGAGTGGCTGAGGACGTTAAGGTTAGGTAACAGGAGGAAACTGCTATAATTAAGGTTAGGAGCCAGGTAGTGATTTTATTGTTAGAGTTAGGCTCGGGGTGGGTCATGTGGTGGGATGGATAGGTAATTAAGTTGGATTGAGCTAGTGTGAGTTAGGACACGTGCTGTATAAAGCACATGTCAGCAAGCAAGCATGTCACGAGCTACTAGCATGCAATCACTCATAGTAGACCCCATCTTTCAATGAACATCTTAATTAAAACATCAAGTTCAGACAAAAAAAAAGCTGGTCACCATAAATTAATCTAGGGAACCAGATTATCTAGCTTTTAAAGTTATCCCTGTTACTAAATCATGAATGTCCACATTTTGCAAGTGAATAATTGTTCTTTTCAATTTGTCATTGGAAATATCATTTTCTATTTCAACATCCAAGAAGATTAGCTTGTCTTGTGCCAATTTTTCAACAAAAAGCAAAAAGCCAATAAAAAGACCAAGAAACTCTTAAGAGTTCAGTTGTGTTTTGGAAACTGTTTACAATAAAAACAGATCGTTAATAGATCTTACATAAAATTAGTGACTCTTCTCATTCTGCAAGTACCACGTTTGTATAAGAAAGAGCCATCACTGTATCTATTGTCATCCTAGTGATCTGTTGGAAATATTTCCCATAAAAAACTGTTATACAAAATAATTTCAGGAAAATTACAAATCAGCTTAATTTTGGCTGTGGTGATACCATTACTGCTAGTGAAGAAAGAAGAGACCTAGACTATTTCATTATCATGAGTTTTAGAAGTATACAGAGAAGAGGCCAGAGGAAACAAAAAAGTAACACCATAAATATTAATGTTCTTAACCTGATTCTGAAAGTTCTGTGAATCTTTAGAGTAAAAAGAAACATACTCAAGAGTTTGATTAAAGTTTTTACTGACAAACATGTCAAAATGATGAATTTTTGAAGCCTTAGCTATCAGTATAGATCTAGGACAAAATTACAGAAAAAAGGGACCTTTATGTAACTAGGGGATACAAAAAAGAAAGAAATAAACGATACAACAAAAATGTATACAAGCCTAGTGAAATGGAACCTCAATGTAAAAAGTCCAAAGGTTGCTAGTCAGTATTTTTTCTAAGCTAGTGAAAACCCCTTAAAACACTTCCTGATAGCAAACAGAATAATTAAAGTACCAAGCTTGTTTCATAATCAGTACTCTTATCAGCTTTCATAAAACAATGATCATGTATAGACTGTAACTATCTCAATCTATTAGTTTTAGAGGTTGGCAAGTAATATTTGTCTAACAAAACTCTAATTGTTATTGAACAAATTCTCTCAGAGGTTTCCAGAGTGGAAACCGAAGGAGAGTTAAACATATTTATTTATCTTTATGTAAACAGGAGTTGAAAGTATTCTGCCCAGTATTTCCTTTAAAATGTATTTCAGATTCAACTGACATGTATTAATCTTAAGGCTGATTAAAGTATCTATAAAGTGTATTTTTTAATATGGTACAAAAGCTCAAGCCTTTGTAAATGACATCAAGTTATACTGTGCTGAATCTGCTACTTACAGTGTTAATTTTACCTTTTATTGTCTCCTGCAATGAAAATTCCTCAGTTCTCTTCCCTTACCAGTCACGTGACCTTGAGTTTGAAACCATGATGGCTTCTCTACAAAACCTCTGTCCACTGCTGATTGGTCTGTTGTATTCTACAGACCAATTTGAACACTCTGCAGGACTTGATGGTTAGCCATTTGGATCTGTAAACATTCATTACAGCTTTCTCCTGGGGGCATGGAAGTTTCATTAGATGAATCTGAGCCGATAGGATTAGAAGGTTTACAGCCACCCTTTGCCAGATTCAAAATCAATATTGTGGCTAATACATTTCTTGTTTTCTATTACTTAAACCTGTATCAAATCTGTATCTCCTGGTGAAGATTTAATTAAAAGCAGCTTTGTAACCATCACAGTCACAATATTTAAGAATGGGTTTGATGCAGAGATTTGATCTCAGTCTTTAAATCAACTAGTTCCCCTTGCATTAGTCTTAGCAAAACATCTTTATAAGTTCCCAACCAACATTGTCATAAGTATGTACAAGTTTATAAAATAAAATGACTGTTTTGGTCTACATCATTTGGAAATTTGAAAAATAAGTCTCTCAGGGGATGTGCCAGCAGAAATGAATTATTCAAAGAACATATTGTCTCATGTTAGTGACTTAAACTTGTGCAATTGTTTCTCAGTTCTTTGCCCAAGTTAAACAGCATTCTACTAGATCTTTGGCAGATGATGACACAAGGGGTCCATAGCTAGAAAAAAAGGGGGGGTCAGTTTTTTTTAAGGCTAACTAGACATTTTAGTTGCAGCCATTGAGGATTCACCAAGATTAACTCCTCTTGAGAATCCACAAACAGTAGCAACTTTTTTGGCCACAATGGAAGTGCCAGCTATACTGTAAGTAGTATCAGCACCAGGCACACAAACTTGTAAAGCTACCACTCCTTTTTTAATCACAGCCATCACTTGGCAACATTTGCTAGGAAGTGTGTGCAGAGTAATACTGGAAATATTATTGCATAGTTGCTAATAAAGCATGTGATTTCATCAACTCACAAAGGCTAAGAGAACAATAGTAAAATCCAATGCTGAACCTGTGGAGAACAGTGCAAAAAATAAAAATAAAACCAGAAGGAAATTCTAAATTAAATGTAAGAGATCCATTTTATTAACTTCACTAAACATTTTCATCTCTAAACAGCAACTGAGACTTCATTAGTGGTAATGAAAAAAAAAAAAAACAAAGAACACCATTTATATAAATATACTAAACATCCTATGACTTCCATCTTCCAATAAGAACTAGTGTAAAACACAGAACATAAAAATGTTAAATAATTAAAATAACTGTTTCATCTCTGGGATTGTAGCCTGAGTATGCATTTGATGCTGGTGTTGTCGTAACGCCTGGGGAAGGGAATATGATGGATGAGTAGGCGTTGTACCTGTAGTTGAGAGGACATTTTCTTTTTATTTAGATACCTGTGCATCTGACACAACACGATACATACACAAATTACAAAGGATTGCACCAAACTGCAAAGAGAAGTACCACAGTTTGAGAAAAAGTGCTGGATGATGGAGAGATGAATCTGCAAGTGTCACTGCCTGATCATGTGACTGTGTGCATGTAACACAAACCTACAGATATAACAATATGTGGAAGTAATGAAAAGCAGCTGTAAGGAGGTTATAGATAAAGCAAGCTTTTATAAAGCAGTTTGTTACATTCAAACACTAAGAAGCAAGATGCAGCTCTGTATATATGCATGTCAACATATGAACTATTGGAGCCATGATGCGCAAATTTAAATCCCAGCTCTGCAACTTAACAGCACATGCAGCTGCAAGTAGGTTTCAGTTCTATTTCCTCCACTGTTTTTCTGTTCAGCTTCCTCTTATCAGCAGCCTGCCTGAGCAAGTCATGTGATATCTATAATGACCATCTGGCATAAGCTTCGTGACATAGCACTATAACGGTTTTTGTCATGGGTAGGCTGTCAAACAAACATTTCCAAGCATGCCCAGACATGAATTCAACTAATTATACTTTTGCCATTGTAATCCTTTCAAATTAAAACATCACTCTGCACTCACAGAAAAAGTTTCTTTTGGTAAATAAAGGATATAATTTATCATTGGTTTGTTGGACTCCACTCTTACATTAGCTCCTTTCCTTCTAACAGTTTCAAAAGCGATATATCAGCCAAGTCATTCTCCCATAGTCTCCTCAGTCATTTCCGCAGTGTAGTTCATGTACACATTCCAGTCCCTTGCTTGCCTTCTATGCTGGCTCTGCCTTGCCAAGGCCTTTGACACCATCCCCCACTCTGGAATCATAGATAAACTTACTAAGTTGGGCATTAATCCCTATGTCACCCAATGGGTTGCTAAATGGCTTACTGATAGAACCCACACTGTAAAAGTAGCCGACTCCAAATCCAGCTCCAGACAAGTGACAAGTGGAGTACCTCAGGGTTCAGTCCTGGGGCCACTCTTGTTTGGCATCTACTTCTCTGAAGTACAGGTCAACACTAAGGGACTCTGGCTAACAAAGTTTGCAGATGACTGCAAACTGGGAACCATTATTGAATCCCCAAATGATGTGGATACTCTACAAAAGGGCCTTACAGAAACAGATGCTTGGTGCCAGAGCAATGGGCTCAAGCTCAATGCCAAGAAATGTATTGTTATCCCCTTTGGGAAAAAACATGTATCCATGAATTACCATATAGGTGGCAGTACACTAACACAGGAAGTGTGATAAGAGACTTAGGGACGCAGGTGGACAGTGGTCTCACCTTCGATAACCACATCGCCACAACAGTCAGGAAATCCTTCTATGTGGCACACCTCATCACGAAGGGCTTTTCATCCAGAAAAAAGGAGGTCATTGTCCCACTGTACTCATCTCTCATTAGACCCATTATAGAATACAACGCCCCATTTGGTATGTACCTCTCAAGACATCTGCAACAACTGGAAAGGCCTCAGAAATACATCACTAAAAGAATCACAGGCCTAAAGCAGATGCCCTACGCTGACCGCCTTAAAAAACTCCATCTATACTCTGTCGCATATCATCTACACAGAGGCGATCTCTGCTTAACATACAAGGCCATGTCAAACCCAGAGCTGTTGGACATGCTACACTTAAAGAAATCCCAATCCCTCAGAGCTACACGCTCCAGGGATCTAAACCTTGTCATCATAATAAACAAAATATGCTGGAGGGATAGGTTCCTGACCCAGAGACTCCCCAAACTCTGGAATAGATTGCCCATACATGTCAAGCAGAGTGCCTCTTTGGACCTCTTCAAGGGGAACCTTGACGATTGGATGGGAGAAAGGAAGTTCATCCCAGGGATCACATCAGTCACCCTGCTAGACAGGGATCCAGGAAAGTAAATAATGTGGGAAGAAATAGCCAGGGAATTGTTATGGCTAGGCTTGTATAGGCCCTAGGGCTGATAGCCTAGTACCAACCTATGAACCTATGAACCTATGACTTGTATAGAAGCACATCTGTATTCTATTACTAGATCAGAGAGTTGATGCCTCTGACACCTTTATTGGTCATTTTCACATTTAGCATTTGGTATAATGGCACACATTCTTCTGGATCTAGACATAAACTTTGTAGTTACACACATGCAAACACACACACACACACACACACACACACACACACACACACACACACACACACACACACACACAAAACAGAAATGTTTAATATATCAGGCAGGGGCATAAGGCCTATTATTACACAACACACAGAAATAAAAATATAGTTGTTTTAAAGTTTTACCCAGAATCCACTCACATGACTTAGCCCCCCTGCACCACTTTGCTAATGCATGCTAACCCTAACCCTGCTTCTGCTCCTGACCCCCAGCCTTATACTTTACCTTACAAAATCTCTTTCCGTAACACTATCACTACACAAGACACTTGGGCACACACCACACAGAACAGCACACACACACACACACACACACACACACACACACACACACACACAATACTAAATGTATCCACTTCCCTAGCCCTTACTCTAACCCTAACCCACAACCACTTTCACACAAACTCTCTTCACCTAATGCCAAAACTTTAAGTATATTCAAAACTTTCAGCATCCCAAGCACTACCTTCTGTAAACATCTTCCTGTCAACAAGTACATCACTCAAACAAAGCTACAGTTGATCATATGTGAATTAACAAACTGTCCACACACACAACTCTGTTCACCAAATAATGATTCAACAGAGTGTATGTATGTATGTATATATATATATATATATATATATATATATATATAGTTTCACTTTACAATCCCAAAATACTGAAATATCAAAATTCAGTATCTCGAAACTGTAAAGCCAAACACTGAAAGACCCGAAACCCCAAAAGTGCTAAATTCAAAATCGCGACTTGACTGTCCACATACACACTTCACACACAAACAAACACACATACACCTTCCTCACTACACTACAAACCAACAAAACACACACAAACACAACAAAACAAACACACACACGGACCCCACACCTCTGCTACTTATATATACTAACTCCAAGGTCGCACTAAAAACACAAACATACAAAAGCCACCACTACACATTCTACACTCCCCTTGCACAAACACACATCACATACTTACAAATACCACCACTCTCAACACTTACACACTCACAATCTTACCTACCTATCTTAACCCACACCTCAAAACTCCAAATGCATTCACACACACTAAAATCCCTACTCAAAACCCTGAGTGAAACATCACTTACTTGTATCTCCAGCTACATCCACATACCACACCTCACATCACGAACATAGGGAATCCCACGGCACATATGCGCCTCCACAACCGCAGTTTCGACATTTCTGCATTTGGCATTTCTGCACTTTCATGCAAGTGCATTTTTGACACTTCAGTCTCAAGCTACTGAAATTCGATATTTCAGTAGTTCGAGATTCTGACATGAAACTATATATATATATATATATATATATATATATATATATATATATATATGTATGTATATATTTATTTGCCTTTGCTTACAGGGAAAGTCTGACTGAGTTGAGCAAAACTACTTTTCAGCAGAAATATGGTGAGAAAAACTCCAGATAATTAACATACATTCAGTTTATTTTAATACAATTATACACACTTATGCAGGTCTTGGTAACTGCAATGATTCAGGAGGAAAAATCAAATCTACCGAGTCTAATTCAGGTCTTAGTAATTACAACAAATAAACATACAGTCAGATTTGAATATGATTGTATACAATTTTACTCATATCTCAATATTTACACAAATTCACGACATTAAGAAAAAAACAAATCACAAAATATACAGTCCTGTGCAGGTCTGAGCAGTTAGAATAAATCATGAGAAAAATAATGCCACATTTACCATTTGCAAGTGAGAGGAATAGCCAGTAAAATCAACTATGAAGTTATTCAGTGATACAATTTAGTCATGCAACACTTAGAGCTGGGATGTAAAATGCAAAACTGAGAAACTGAAGTTAGGTTAGGCCAGAAAATCATGGGGAGGAGATTCAGAAGAAGAGAAAAATAAAATAAAATTAGGAGTAGAAGGAAAAAATAAGGGAAGATGCAAAAATGTTGATTTAGTACGATCTTTAGTTACAGAAAAGGTAGAACGCCCAGTTCAGAAAGGTTACTGCCAGGTATACACAAGCTGTACACCTGGCGGTAACCATTTCTGATTCAGAGACAGCTCTACCATGGTGCTGCAACACAAAGATGGTGGGTTGTTTTTACAACCATAATACATGCTAATAAGACAGGCCGGGAGAGAAGAATATGCCAAATGGCCATGAGCAGTCCTCTTGGAACTGCCTGCAATAAGGCATTTAGGTAGCCGAACAATTGCTCAGCTGCATAAATTAGCATAGCTGCTCCTGGCCACTCACAGTAATGAACAAGGCCAAAAGGCCATGTTCATCCACCTTGGTAGAAGTACTGGGAAGCTTACTGGTCAGGTAGTGTTAGGGGATATGTGCATGAGTCTATGTGTGCATGTGTGTTTGCCTGGGAAGTGCAGTGGGGTGGTTAGTTAGAGGTAGGTTAGGTAGGGGTATGTATGTTTGAATGTATGAGTGTGTAGGGTTACCACCTGTCCCACTTTGAGCGGGACAGTCCCTCTTTGGGCAGTTGTGTCCTGACAAAAAATATTAAAAAGGGCAAATGTCCTGAGATTGTAGGACATAATTATGTCCCATATTTTATGTAATAGTTGCATAAAATAGTTATTTCTGTATTTAAAATACCTAAATGTTACAAGAAACATAATAAGTAACTAAACTGCTACAAGAATAAGCTTTTATTTAGGAAACAAAATTAAGTTCTATCCTTTGTATTGACTGTGGGTATGTGTCGGCCTGCAAAATCTGATGTGTGTCCCAAAAATGTCCCACTTTGACCATTTGAAAAGGTGGCAACCCTGTGTGTGTGTGTGTGTGTGTGTGTGTGTGTGTGTGTGTGTGTGTGTGTGTGTGTGTGTGTGTGTGTGTGTGTGTGTGTTCAAACAGTGTGCACTGTGTGTGGGAGACTGAATGGGGGGGTGCCTGTGCTAATATGATGCAGTGGCTGCTACTGTTAACTACCACAGGGAATGCTGATTTACACTTGTACTTATTGATGATTCAGACATCCAGATTAGCTGATAATGAGATCGTTCCTCATTGCTGCTAATGTGCCTCTAAATCACAAAGTACTACATTGTAAAAACAGGGCCTTTTTAAAGCAGTCCCTAATAAAAGGAGTGGGGTTCTTTTCGGAGTTCCCAGGATGTTAATTGCTGTCACATATATATATATATATGTGTGTGTGTGTGTGTGTGTGTATATATATATATGAAATTTGCAGTAATGAGGTCAGGTTTGCTGTGAACCCTCCGTCTGCAGTTTTGCCTTTTGCTTTTTAACACCTTTATTGAATTATTACTTAAGAAATAGGCAAACAAACCATATTAACATAACCTATTTACAAACATTATAAACACATATATTATTTTGCAAAATTATCATCAGTCCAACATTACATGAATTGATCAATTCCGACCTTCCTGTAAACTTCATTCCTCCTCCAAAACATTATCTTGCATGTACTGCTCCCACAATTTTCATTTTTTTCTATGTAATTTGCTCCTCCCCTTTTCCAAAGATCCCACTTCCAACTCTTTTATCTCGGTTACAATATTTAATACTTCAAATACATTTGGTTTAGATTTGGATGTCCATTTTCTAGTAATTTCTTTTTTGGCAGCCACCAAAATTAAACGTAACAAGGAGGCATTATTTCTAGGCAATTCAGATGCTATATCCCAGTTCAAAAAATAATTTCATTTAGTGCAGATGGTTGGTGTGACAGAGCAAGATGAGAGGACAGGAAGAAATGGAAACAGATGATCCGCTGTGGTGACCCCTAATGGGAACAGCCGAAAGAAAAAGAAGAAGTGACACCCTTTTGCTCACCCAATATTTCTGACAGAGTGCTCTGTAGGGAATTTTTAAAGTGTGCAATTCATTACATTCCCAAAACGTATGTTCACAGTTACCTCTTTCTTTCCCATCACTCCTTCAACCTTTGTCATCTACCTGAGAAGAGATTCTTTGGAGTCCGCTTGGGGAGTAACATTTATTATTTATTTATTTTGCATTTGTTTACCAGGAAAGTCCAGCTGGACACATGTCCTTTTTCAGCGGAGGTCCGGGGATAATAGCTCCAGTTAGAACAAAAAACATAATAGTAACAATACAAATGTACAAGGATCAAAAAGAATATTGAGCTGCATACTATATAGTCTACAACATACATGCAGGGAGTAGAAACACAGAAAAATATTATAAATACATGAGGAAGTTAGAAACTCAGAGATAAGGTTTTATGGCATAGTATAAGCAAATATTGCATTGATATAGAACAATACGCATTCAGGCAATCCATACATGGATTAAACATACATAAGGAAGTTAGAAACTCAGGGAGATAAGGTTTTATGACATAGTATAAGCAAATATTACATTGATATAGAACAATATGAATTCAGGCTTCAAATGAGCAATCCATGTTTACAAAGTAAATAACATTATACTGTTATAAAATGATGAGCAAGCCAGAGTTTGAAAGGAACATATCTGTGCAAAAACTTCCAAGCAAAAATCCTAAATCTTCTAGACTTTGTCAAATATTCGGGAGACATACATATTTTCCTGCCATTGTTTCCTTGTGAATTGTTTATCCATATTCTCTCTTCCCAATCTTTTCTAACCTCCTCTGATCGATTATTATATTTATCATGAAATATTTTATATGCCCCACTAATTATCCCTTTTTTATCAGTAGCTTCTATTCGATTCAACTTAAAACTTTACCAGAGCAGGTCATTCACTTCAGATTCTCCTATCCCTTTCTCTTTGCTTATACATTGATATTAATCCCTGATAGGGAAGACATTCTCTAGCCTGCAATCCATATGTATTCTTAGTCTCTTTCTCTCTCTTGCTATTTGCTCCCAATACTTCTGTTCCTTTGCCAGTCTTCTCCAGTAAATTCCAGCCCCTTCTTGCCTATTCTCTGTACCCCTAATTGCAGTCATTCCTATCAGCAAAATCTCCTTTCTCCATTCTAGTGTTGGCTTAGTTCTAAGAATACTTTTGGCTACTTTATGAATATAATATTCTGTATGGCTATTGTTATTCTCCTTAAAGGTCCACATCCAAAATCCCACTCTCTCCTTATTTTTGAACACCCCCCCACTTCATTATCACCCCTTCCGCTTTGAATTAAATCTTTCTGCTTGAGTTATGCATATGAACCTCAACTGTATAGCTCTAAAATATCTCTTCAAATCAGGTCATCTGAAACCACCTTGTTCTGTTGGATGGATCATCTTATCCTACTTGGCCTTTGCCCTTTTCTCCTCCAAGATAAAATCCTTCAACTCTTTATTAATTACTGTCCACAACTTCTCCTCTGGTTGATAAACATGTCTAATCTGAATATGAGACTAAATGGTATAAAAATATTTTCACTGCTTCTATCTTGCTATCCATATCCATAAAAACGAGCTTCCTTTAGTTTTTGTATTACCTTATTTTTTAGCCTTTTCTAACTTAACCTTAGCTGCCATAACAGAAAGAGAATCATCTTTAATCCATCCTCCTAAATATTTCATTTATTGTGTCCCCATATATATGGGTGTTGCTGAAACAATTCATGTGTTGGTACATAGTTCACAGTTATAGCCTTTGTTTTATCTTCATTAATTTTATATTCTGAAAAGGGGTCTATATTATATGTCCAAAGTTTGAAAACTTTGAATGCTAAATAATCAAATTTAAATGTTCAAAGTTTCAATCACTGAACATATAATAAAAAAAACAAACCCAAACCTAATGGCTGTAGACAGGGGGGCAAGCCCCCCCACCCCCCACTCTTTAAATATACCAACTCTGAGACCACACTACAGTGTAGTAAGGGAAAACTTCCCTTTACCACACTATAGTACAGTCCGGGAGTTGGTATGTTTAAAGAGCAGTGGGTGTGGGGGGTGCAGGGGGGCTTTCCCCCTTGCCTACACTAGTCAGATAAGTTCCGTTTTTTTTTTTTTTTTTTTTATGTTCAATGTTTGAAACTTCAATTATTCAGCATTCAAAGTTTTCAAACTTTGAACATATAATATAGCCCCTCTGAAAAGACATGAAACTGTCTTAAAATGCTTCACAGTACTGCGATGTCCATTTCTGTTTTTATCAGGTACAAAATAATATTATCTGCAAATAAAGCCAACTTTTCTTGATTACCATACCAATTATATCCCTGAATTTCTGAGTTCCTTATTTTCTTTGACAATGGCTCTAAATATAACCCAAAGAACAAACGGAAACAGGACAGCCCTGCCTGCCTTCTCTCTTCAGACACAATGTATCAGAGAGGAACACTGCCACTTTAATTTTTGCCTCTGATCCCTCATATGTCCTTCTAATTAACCTTCTTATTGTAGCAGGGAATGCAAATGCTTCCATTGCCTTACTTATAAAATCCCAGTTTACACTGTTGAATGCTTTCTCTGCATCCAGACCCAACAACAGCCATATTTTCTTACATTCTGCTTCCCTCCTGATCATCGTTGCTCTATTAATGCCAAATAGGTTCATAGGTTGGTACTAGCCTATCAGCCCAAGGGCCTATACAAGCCTAGCCAAACAATTGCCCGGATATTTCTTCCCACAATATTTACTTCCCTGGACCCCTGTCTAGCAGGGCAACTGACATGATCCCTGGGGTGAATTTCCTATCTCCCATCTAATCATCAAGGTTCCTTTTGAAGAGGGCCAAAGAGGCGCTCTGCTTGACATGCATGGGCAGTCTATTCCAGGGTATAGGGAGTCTCTGGGTCAGGAACCTATCCCTCCAGCGTGTTTTGTTCACTGTGATGACAAGGTTTAGATCCCTGGAGCATGTGGCTCTGAGGGGACTGGGATTTCTTTAAGTGGAGCATGTCCAACAGCTCAGGGTTTGACATGGCCTTGTATGTTAAGCAGAGATCGCCTCTGAGTAGAAGATATGCCACACAGTATAGCTGGAGTTTTTTTTAGACGGTCAGCATAGGGCATCTGCTTTAGGCCTGTGATTCTTTTAGTGAGGTATTTCTGCGGCCTTTCCAGCTGTTGCAGATGTCTTGTGAGGTACATACCAAATGGGGTGTTGTACTCTATAATGGGTCTAATGAGAGATGAGTACAGTGGAACAATGACCTCCTTTTTTTGGATGAAAAGCACTTAGTGATGAGGTGTGCCACATAGAAGGATTTCCTGACTGTTTTGGCGATGTGGTTATCGAAGGAGAGACCACTGTCCACCTGTGTCCCTAAGTCTCTCACATCGCACTTTCAGTGTTTAGTGTACTGCCACCTATGTGGTAATTCATGGGTACATGTTTTTTTCCCAAAGGGAATAACTATACATTTCTTGGCATTTAGCTTGAGCCCATGGCTCTGGCACCAAGCATCTGTTTCTGTAAGGCCCTTTTGTAGAATATCCACATAATTTGGGGATTCAATAATGGCTCCCAGTTTGCAGTCATCTGCGTACTTTGTTAGCCAGAGTCCCTTAGTGTTGGCCTGTACTTCAGAGAAGTAGATGCCAAACAAGAGCAGTCCCAGGACTGAACCTGAGGTACTCCACTTGTCACTTGTCTGGAGCTGCATTTGGTGTCAGCTACTTTTACAGTCTGGGTTCTGTCAGTAAGCCAGTTGGCAACCCATTGAGTGACGTAGGGATTAATGCCCAGCTTAGTAAGTTTATCTATGATTCCAGAGTGGAGGATGGTGTCGAAGGCCTTGGTGAGGTCCAGATGGGCTCTATGGACTGCCTTAACCTCGTCCACTGCTCTGGAGACTGATTCAAAAAATTCAATCAGGTTCAGGAGACAAGATCGGCCCTTAACGAACCCAAACTGGGTTGGGTCCAGTGTTTGAAGGTTGCCAATGTCTTCATTTATAAGTTCCATGCTCTTGCAGATCAGGCTCATCAGACTGATGGGACAGTAGTTCCGGGATCCAAGGTGGATCCCCCTTTGTGGAGTGGGATAACTGTAGCTGTGCACCACTCAGTGGGCACAAAGCCTGAGGTGAGGCTATGATTGAACATGACACTTTAGTGAGGTGCCAGTTCATTTTGTAGTTCATGTAGTACACAGCTCGGGATGTCATTAGGTCCCATAGATGCTGTATTCTTAGGTTTGGAGAGTGCAGTTTCTACCTGTGCGGCTGTGATTTCCGGAATTTGGCAATCTTTTGGTATTGAGATGGGCCCTTTAGGGGGTAAGAGGGTGTTGAAGTTGGCACTAAATTGATCTGCCAGGATATTGGCAATATCCTTGAGATCACTATATTTAATGCCATTCTGTTGTAGCTCAGAGCAGATCTGAGCATTGCCATTTAGATTCTTGATATAATTATAGAATGCCTTGTGGTTGTCTTTGGAATCTTTGGCAATTTTATTTTCGTAACTAGCTTTGGAGGATTTTATGAGGGATCTCAGCTTCTTACTGAGGCTGGTAAGGGAGTTTTTTGAATCCTGGGATTTTCCTCTTTTCTGCAACAGTTTCTTCCTTTTGTTGTATAGTTTGTTTATGGCATGGGACCACCAGATTGACTTCCTTTTTTTGAAGGAGAGCATCTTGTTTCTATTTGGGATGGCACGATTCATGCACAAGTGGATGTGCTCGTACAGTGCCTTAGTGTAGGATTCAGCAGTCGAACTTTCAGCTCTCGTCTGCATGAGTGCCATGAAGTTTGTCACTTCTGAATTAAGTAACATGAAGTTGGCTTTAGAGAATTTTTTTACAGAGGTTTCCTTACTGGGGGGTGGGGGTGGGATGTGGATGTCAAGGGTGATTTGCTTACGGTCAGACCTGATTAATGAGGGGGTGACCACTGGTGTGGAGCATCTATCTCCCATGTTGGTAATGACCAGTTCTAGGATATTGATGCCCCTGGTGGGACAATGGATTAGTTGATCCAGGGCATTGGAATTTATGAATTCCAAGAACTGTTGGGAAAAGGTGTTGGTACCCCAGTAGTTTTCCCAGTTAATGGTAGGGTAGCTGATGAAATCAACCAGTATTAGGATGTTTGGTTGTATCTTAATATTTTCCAGTATGTTTAGAAAGGTGTAGTGAGAATCTTGGGGGCATGGTGAGGGATCTGTAGCAACCTACAGTTTGGATTGCAGTCTTACCTAGTGTTAGTTGCACCTGGAGAATTTCAGATGCATTGTGTTGGGCAACTAGCCTAGAGGTGTGAATATCCTTGGTGAATATGGACACTCCTCCACCTTTAGTGTTTCGGTCTTGGTTTGGTGGCCGAAAAGTGTGGTAAGAGTTGTAGCCTGGTATTGCAGGGGTGCTCTCTGGAGTCTTGAACCAGGTCTCAGTTACTGCACAGATATCTATGTTCTCCATTTTTAGGAGTGCCTCGAGAGAGTGCATTTTGAGGTTTAGACTTCTAGCATTGAGTAGCATTACCTTCAGATTTTGCATGCTTGTATCTGTTACAGTGGTGGTTTTATCCTTTGAACCTTGCCTAATAAAGGCACTATAGGGGTGGCAAGAGCTTTAGCCAGTAACCTGAATTCCAGGGGTGACAGGTGCAGACCGTCTCTGGCAAAGCATCATGGTTTGTCAAGCATGTCATCCCAGGCAGACAGATACTGGATCCCCTTTGAATGACACCAGAAGCTTAGCCAATTGTTGAAGTCAATCATTTTGTCCTTATACTGTGGTATCATTTTGGGCGAAGGCAGGATGCTGCTCAGAGCTAAGTTCATACCTGCCTGGGCCACATGATCCAAGAGCTCTTCCATGTCTCTTTTCATGTAGTCCAGGGAGGTACGTCTTAAGTCATTCACTCCAACATGAACAATGACAGAGTCATACTTGTACTTGTTGTGGAGTGACTTGAGTGCATGTGTTATGTGGTGGATCCTGGCACCCGACAGGCAGCTGACTGTAATTTTTTCCTTGCTCACCCTGGTGAGTGGGACATCAGTGTGCCTGACTATACAGTCACCTATGACTAAAGTGTTGGGTACGTTGTCTTGCCTTAGGGTCTGTTGTTGGGTGGCACACTGGTGTTGTGAGCTATGTGTCACTTTGGTTGTGACTGGTGTTTGTTTGCGTTTCAGCTTCAGAGGTCCTTGTTGCTTGGACAGGTTAATGTTAAGTGCCTCCACATATGTGGGTTTAGTGTTGCTATGTGTGGGTGTTGATGGTGTGGGTTTTGAAGTGCTATGTGTTGCTTGAGGTGTAGTGCTGGTGTTAACCTTCTCCTCTTGACTGTCTAGCACAATCTTGGCTGGAGAAAGCTTTGCTTCCAGTTTGGCTATGTAAGTGCATCTCTCACAGGTTGTAGTGTCGGGTGGTAGGAGGAGAGGATTGTCTGTGTACACGAGGCAGTTGCTGCATTGCCCCAGTATGCCCAGATTCACCAGGTGGACAGGAGAAATCACCGGAAGCTGACCCTTGGACATGCCTGTTTAGGTGCATTTTTTGTAAAGTACAAGAGCTGTTTTCCCTTACCTTTGCAAGGTACTTTACAATTATAGGTTGTTTAGTGCCCACAATTAATTTCTCCTTATTAACAAGGAGAGTTGAGTGCTTGTATCAGTTTAAAACTTCCTAGTACTTTCCAGCAAGAACATTTCCAAATATTTGTATTCCCTCCACAAAACCACAGTGATCCATACCTATCAGCTTTGGCAATACCTTCACCATTCGTTTAGCTATTATAGACATAAACATTTCATAACAGTGGTTTAAAATTGAAATGGGCCTATATGAAGCTGGGTCTGATGGGTTGTTACCATCTTTAGGTATTACAACTACCACAGCTTTCTTTCAGAATGTTGGTGCTTCCCCTCCTTTTAAAATGCTATTAAAAAAGTCTGCATTTTTGTTGAGCCCCATAAATACTTTGCGTTTTAACTACAAATGGAAATATTTTTGGTGCAGGTCCAAGGTTTGTACTACTACACACATGCGCACACACACACATATATACACATTATATGTGTGTGTGTGTGTGTGTGTGTGTGTGTGTGTGTGTGTGTGTGTGTGTGTGTGTGTGTGTGTGTATATACATACATATATATATATATATATATATATATATATATATATATATGTATATATATATATATATATATATATATATATATATATATATATATAGTTCCACTTGAAAACATCGAAAACCCATAACATCTAAATTCATAACATCTAAACCACAACATCTAAAACCCAAAACATCTAAAACTCATAACATCGAATCTTAAAACATTGAAAGCTACAAAGCAACTATAAATAACATCCCACAAAGGTTTTACTATGTTTATGCAGGGGAGCCACCCACCATGTGGGGGGCACCACCACCCGTAAATTAAATATACCAACTCCGAGGTCGTACTACAGTGGGGTTTTTTCCCCCACTGTAGTGTGACCTTGGAGTTGGTATATTTAATTTACAGGGGGTGTGGGGGGTGCAGAGGGGCTTGCCCCTCTGCATAAATTTAGTAAACAATGTGGGGGATGTTATTTATAATTGCTTTGTAGTTTTCAATGTTTTGAGATTCGATGTTATGAGTTTTAGATGTTTTGGATTTTCGATCATTTGGTCTCGCTGTTTTGAATTTAGATGTTATGAGCTTTCGATCATATGAAGTGGAACTATATATATATATATATATATATATATATATATATATATATATGGATTCACTTTATAATCTCAAAATACTAAAATACCAAATTTTAGTATACCGAGACTATAAAGCCGAAAGCCCAAAAAATCGACATCCACAACCGCAAAATTCAAAATCGCGATCATTCAAATACGCACACCACAACACAAACAAGCACACACATATACCTACCTAATGACACTACAACACACAAAACAACACACACAAACACAACATAATAAACAAACACACCTACCCTACCTATAAGCAGGGGGGCAAGCCCCCTGCACCCCACACCCCTGCTACTTATATATACTAAGTCCGAGGTTGCACTAAACACAAAAACACATAAAACCCACCACTACACACACTCACACACACTAAAATCCCTAACCCAATACCCTTACAAGAACACCACTTACCTGAATCCCCAGCTAAATCCATTTTCATGTGATGTAGTATAGCTTACATATACAAGCAACTCTATTACTGTGAATACTCTATTGAAAAAGCTCTTTCAGGCAACACCATAGGTTCACGGGTTCATAGGGTTATAGGTGTATACTAGCTTAATGGCCACAAAGGCTTTTTTAAGCTTAGCTATGCGTCTCTGACAAATTCTGATATCCTGTATAAGCAGGGGCCTGGGAGATGAAATATTTACAATCAGGGACCTGGGAAATGAACCATTTAAAGACTGCCTCTGTCCATTAGAGACATAGATGCTGAACTAGGGATGAAGTTGCTGTTTCCCATCAAATTATTCAAATTACACTTGAATCAGATTAGGAAGGTGTGATAAAGGGAGATACTGCCAGCACAGCTATCTGAATGTTTGTAAATAATTATTTGTCATTGGTGAATATGGAAATGATTTATATAAGATGCTTGTGCTACAACTGCATTAGAACTGTATGTCATGTGTATATCAAACTGCTGGTACAGAAATGTGTGTTGGAAAGGTTTTGCAAAGTGCTGTTTACAATTTAACCACAGCATGCCTTACTGGAATACAACAGAAATGAACATGTACTAGTGAAAACTGGAATACAAGAGGTTAGCTTCACTCCAACAAAACGTCAGAAAAATAGCTGAAATTAAATTACTTTATGGCAGCTACAGACACAATGCCTGTACTGAGAAGCTTTCTGTATTGTCTTGGAAGTGTTTTATTGTTTTATGGCTTCCAGCATTTGCCAAAAATCTGAGGAAAAGCCCTTGTCTATGTATTTTTACAGGTAGATGCTAAATGTTACCAGCTGCCATCAATTGTTCTTTTGAGCCTGGGAACTAGGAGCCAGATGATAAGCAATGATGTTATACTGCACATTATCCCAGCAGTAATATCTGAGATATTAATCTGAGAACTCTCTGAGAGAGACAAAGCATTCTGTATTCTGTCTTTTACTTGACAACAACAAATAGAGAAGATCCATTCAACACATCTGCCTTGCTCTGTATGTAAATGTTCTAGGGAATAGTAACTCTCTTAAATATAGTCAGGAATATAGCAAAGCTTAGTTTAGATATTTTTCTTCATTTATTTGAGACTGTCCTGCAACATTGTTTTAAATATTTCCTGAGGTTTTGAACTCTGAGGTCAAAGTAAATATATATTTAGTATTGCCTTGTTCTTTTATTATTATTAAATATATTTAAACATTTCATTCTGGCTGATCTGTCTAGAGATATTTAAGTTCTGAGAGTACTTGCATATTTATTTGGTGACACTGTGGACCACTCCTAATAGCCTTACTCTTGGTCAAACTACCATTTGTATTAATAGTAATATTACACAGTAAGATTGAAACCCTTTGTTAAGGGCCTTAAAGTAGTTGATAAGGAGCTAGCTGATGGCAGTGATAATTACCTTATAGTCTCGGCAAAAGTGGGCATAGCTAGTAAGCCTCTGCCAGCCTTTCCCAGGTGTGTGTGTGTGTGTGTGTGTGTGTGTGTGTGTGTGTGTGTAAATCAAACCTCAAAGAGTGTGTGTGTGTGTGTGTGTGTGTGTGTGTGTGTGTGTGTGTGTGTGTGTGTGTGTGTGTGTGTGTGTCTGTGTCGGTTACTTGGGCAGGGATATGAAGCAGTGGTTTCACAAAGAGGGTGCTGGAGGTCTTGGCCACTCCACTGAGATCTCAACTCTATAGTTGTGACAGTGGGGAGTCTTACTGGGGATCTGGAAAAAGAGGGAGAAATCAGCCCTGGACTGACAGTGGTCTCTGTGTGCTCTCAAGGGAAATTGTACTTGATGCAGAGAACTGCATCTGGAAATACTGTGAGTGTTCCTTGTCATCCTCTCAGTGTACATCCCCCACTGGTGCCACTGGTGAGGATTGCAGCTCCTTGATTATTGATTCAGTGGTGAGGACTGAGGCTCCTTGATTATTGATTCAGTGGCGAGGCATCACATTTATTGGCTGGCAGTGGTGGGCTCATCACATCACTTACTGGGATTTAGTGGTGTGGATATTGAACTCCTGTAGCCTATAAACAGTGGTCACTAAAGAAGGTGTTTGTACTCTCAAGCAGCCACAAAGTGAACATTCAGAGTCCTATATCTCAACAGTTTTTTTTTTTTATTTTTTTGTTAGCTTATTAGTCAGGGAGAGCGGGCAAGGATGCCAGCAGAGATGTATGGCAAGCTGATATGGAACCAGTTGGCTGAGATGTGCCAAGACAAAGGACTGGTGCATGCCAACCTGACTAAAGTGGAAATGGTTGCAGCCTTAGTCACAGCTGCATCACAGACCAGCAATCAGGAAGACAACCAGACTGCCATTGGGGATGTAAAAAAGAAAGAAAATGGACAGTTCAACTTTGCCTCACAGGACTTAAAAATCCATCTGGAGTTAAAGAGACTTGAACTGCAGGCCAAACATTAGGAAACATAATAAGCAGAGAGACTGAGACATCTGGAAATCTGAAGAACATGAGAGGCTGAGACATTTTAAGGCTGAAGAAACTGAGAGGCAGAGGCAACATGAAAAGGAAGTGCTGACTCTTCATCAATGTCATGGCGGTAATGGGAAAGGGAATAACCGAACCCCAGAAGCAACAAAGGTCAGTAAATTTCTTCTACAATTTACAGAGGGTGATAATTTTGATAGTTTTACTCATATGTTTGAAAGAGTATGAAAACAGTATAATGTTGTCTAAGGGCTCTGGGTATGGTTCCTGACCCCCTTACTCCACAATAAAGCTGCAACTGCTATTTCTAAATTGTCTGATACTGATTGCTTAAATTATACCATTAACAATTGTTTATTAGAGTATTTTAAGTTAACACCTGAAGCTTATAGAAAAAAGTTTTGTGGGCATAGCCTCAAGGCAGATGAAAGTGTGTGTGAATATATTGCTGAGTTAAGCACTTATTTTCATAGATGGATGAGTGGGTGTCAGGTCACCACTTCTGAAGGGCTGGCAGACCTTTTAGTGAGGGAACAAGCCCTTAGCACTTTGCCTGAGGACACAAGAATCTGGTTGGCAGATAGGGAATGTCGCACAGCAGATGAGTTGGGGAAAAAGGGAGAACTATACCTTGCAAGCAGGACATCACTGCACAGGAAAGGGATACCCAGTACTGCTCATGGGTCTAAGGGAACCCATGGAGAACAGAGTAAACTACCCCAACAGAGTTCGCCAGTAGCAGGGGAAGCCACTAGCTCAGGTACTTGGCCAGGACCAATGGTTAAATGTTTTAAATGCAACCAGTGGGGCCATGTAGCATACAGATGTCCATGGAAGCAAGGTAGGGAATAAAAGGTGGAACAGCCAGTAAGTGGGAATGACAGATTACCAGCAGTAAGTTTTCTGGAGACAACAAGGGTACCAAACTACTACAAGGTTATATCTTATCTTAGTAGATGGAAAACAGGCCACTGCTAAGAGAGACACAGCCATTATAAACCATACTCTAGTCAGAGCTTTAGGAGGGACACCATTCAAAATACCTTTGTCGAGGGTTCAACTTGACTGGGAGGGTGGAAAAGGAAGCAATCAAGTAGATTTGTTTGAGGATATCTCTACAGATGTCTTGTCTGGGAATGATTTTGATAATGCAGTACCTTGTGTGCATTTAGTTCCACACAGTCAGGCTTGGTGACAAGCATGTGGGTCTGGTAGCCTGGGAGGGACCAAGACAGACTGCATGTTTGAAGCCAAGGTTGGTGAGGTGGCTACTTCAGGGAAGGAGCTGCTTTGTAGCAGTGAGACTGAAGGGTGCCACATCTGCTTGTGGGTACTGATGTTCCCTTGGACAGAGTGACTGCATGGGCAGAGATGAGTAGTAGTACCCAGGCTGACAGTGAGGCACCGCTGTCAGTGGATACCAGACTTCTTGTGGAAGGGGAGCTGGGAAGGGTTACAAAGAGAGGGTTGAGACAGGCTCAGCTCTCAGACCCTACATTACAAAGCTTGAGGGAAGTGGCCAGGGAAGCACCTGATTCTGAAAGAAAAGGGGAATCTGTATATTGGGACACAGGGTTACTGTATAGAGAGTGGACCCCTGAGGGAGGTCCAGAGGGTGAGAGAATACAGCAACTGGTAGTGCCCAGAGCCCACCATCTGGCACTTCTAGCCACAGCCCATGACGTTCCCTTTGCAGGTTATATACGCATAAAGCATACAAAGAGATGTATTATGCAGAACTTTTATTGGCCTGGGATTTCAAGAGATGTAACAGGGTACTCCAGGACCTGTGAGCAGCACCAAAAGGTAGACAAGGCAGGAGACAAGGTCAAAGCTCCTTTGATGCCTTTGCCTGTGACTGAGGAGCCATTTCAGAAGGTAGCTATGGATATCGTGGGGCCTCTGAGTACCCCAAGTTCCACAGTGAAGAAGTATATCCTAGTGGTAGTAGGTTATGTTACCAGATACCCTGAAGCGGTGGCCCTGTCCTCCATTGAGGCAGAAAAGATGGCAAATGCTTTGTTAGAGATTTTCAGCATGGTAGGTTTCCCAAAAGTAATACTGACTGACAGAGGTGCCATTTTTATTTTTTGTCTGTGGAAGCACTGTGGGGTGAAGCACCTAAAGACCACCCCCTACCATCCCCAGACTAATGGTCTTGTGGAGAGGTTAAGATGTACACTAAAGACCATGCTACAAGTATTTGCAGACAATTTTAAGAGGGGGTGGGACAAATATTTACCCCATCTGTTGTTTGCTTACAGAGAGATACCTCAGGAATTCACATGTTTTTCACTCATTGAGTTGCTGTTCAGGCATAGGGTGAGGGGACCTCTAAATTTGATTTGTGATGAGTGGGAGGGTGAGTGTGAATCCCACAAGGAGTCTGTTGTAGCATATATCCTAAACCTCAGGACAAGGTTCAGGGAACTAATGGGCTTGGCCCAGGAGAACCTGGCAGAAGCCCAACAGCAGAAAAATGTCTGGTATAACAGGAATGCTCGAGCTAGAGAGTATGTTGTGGGGTAGCAGGTTATAATTCTCATGCCTGTCAAACACAACAAGCTGCAGGCAGCTTGGGAGGGACCCTTCAAAGTGGTAGGGAAGGTCAGTGATTTTTAACTACATGGTAGAACTGTTAGGCAGGAGGCAGGGGCACAAATTGTACCATGTTAACATGATGAAACCTTACCATGATAGGGATGCCCTTTATTGAAGTTCTCCTACATTTGCATACTTTTTTCTGTATTTTGTGAACATTTCACAAGGTCAGTGAACTTATTTCCAAGGATTCCTGATATCCTTTTGTTGTAAAGCATTTGGGACTGCACTTGAGATCAAAACCAGTTTGTTTTACATTAAGAGGCTTTTTTGCACTCTGGCAGGAGCAGAGAGCTAATTCAACCCATCCGAGTTGGGAACTGCTGGTGGAAGGCTTATTGTGTGTTTATTTGAATGGCCTGAGGGCTTAACTGTGTAAATGTCTTTTATCTTGCTAATATAAAAGCCTTACATTTTTGTGAGACTGTGCTCATTTATTCAGAGATTAATTGTGCCTGGCTCGAACACCTGTGACTACAAGACTTGGATGACTTCTAAAACCATCTGGACCTACCAAGCTGATATAAGTATTTTTTTTGCACTTGTTCTAACTGTCTCAGTGCTATTTAGCACTTCTGTGCTGCATTTACTGATTTTGCTGAATTTATCATTGTTTTTCAGCCTGTACTTGTTAAAGCAATGCCATCTGTTTTTTAATATACTGATCTTATGTTATTTTAACAGTATTCTGATATTTTCTAACCTCCTCCAGTACTGTAAAAGCTGTTGTGAGTTTGCCAAAGTTCTCCTAAGTTTGCCAAAATATTTCTAAGTTTTGCAAAGTGTTTCTATGTTTGTTGAAGTTCTCCTATGCTTGCACACTCTTTTTCTGTATTTTGTGAACATTACTCAAGGTTAGTGAACTTATTTCCAAGGATTCCTGATACTGCAGGAATTCTGCCTTTTGTTGTAAAGCATTGGTTACTGCACTTGTGCTCAAAATCAGTTCATTTTACATTAAGAGGGTTTTTTTGCACTCTGGTGGGCAAAGAGAACTGATTCAACCCACCTGAGTTGGGAACTTCTGGTGGAAGGCTTATCATGTGTTTATCTGATTGGCCTGAAGGGTTAACTATGTGAAAGTCTTTCACCCTGCTGGTATAAAAGCCTCGCCCAAACTCGGATACCTGTGCCTTGTATATAAGCAAACCTCTCCAGTTTAAAATCCTCTATAGGAAATGCTCTTTATAGTCTCCCACTGTTCACGTTTGTTCAAAGAGCTGCCAGTTTGTGTAGAAGGCCGTACCACTGCAGGTCATCTAATAGTATACTACTAAACACTCTCACTTAGACCTTTAAATGGCTCTTCCCTACTCCTTTCCATCTAGTAAGAATCTGGTATAATAGATAGGCGCTTCCCTGTCATCTCTGTTTCTGGCCTGGTGGATATGGGCATCCTGAGGCCATATAGTAATTGCCTCATGTTCACTGACAACCATTTAATTCTAGAATAAAAAACACAGTGTGTGAGAGATGTAGATACATAATATCACTGGAGGCAAAGCTCTTGCATACACATACAAAAAAATCTAAAGCAGGTTGTTAGCATTACAACCAAAATACTCAGTACCAACACTAAGGAACAAACACATAGACCCACATATGTGGAGGTACTCACTTGCAATCTACCCAAAACTCCAAGACCTGCTAAAAGTATCTCTCAGTGGCCCTGCACATACACAAAAAAGACAGCACCCCACAAAACACATAACTCTGAAAATCATAGTGGCCCCACTTCCAAGCTCATAAGGTAAAACACCACACAGCCAAACATTCTAGTCATTGGGGATTTCATTGTAAGACATACTGATGTCCCCCTTACCAGGCTAATCAAAGAGAAGATCAGAATGAGCTGTCTGTCTGAAGCCAGGATCTGGCAGATCACTCAAATACTTGGGTGTTTAAACCACAAGTACCAGTGTGACACGGTCATAGTCCATATGGGTGTAAATTACCTAAGACGTATCTTACTGGACTATATGAAGAGAGACATGACGGCACTCTCTGAATATGTGTCCCAGGCTGGTATGAAACTAGCCTTGAGTAGCATCCTACTTACACCAATGATGATGCCACAGCACCAGCCAAAATTATTGACTTCAACAATCGGCTTAGTTTCTGGTGTCACAACAAGGGAAGCCAATATCTGTCAGCTTGGGGAAACATGATTGACAAACCAAAATGCTTTTCCAGAGAAGGTTTGCACTTGTCACCACTTGGCTTCCAAATACTGTCAAAAATGTTATCTATCCCTACAGTGCCTTTTTTTAGGCTGTGCCAAGTTGTTAAACCCTCTAATGCAACAAAAATCACTCACGACTACCTAAAGGTACTGTTACTCAATGCTAGGAGTTTAAATAAAAAAACTGAACTCCTTGGAAGCACTCCTCAGTCCAGAGAATGCAGATATATGTGCAGTCACAGAGACATGTTTCAGAACCATAGAAAGCACACCACCTATCAAAAACTATAAAGCCTTTCATCAATTTTGATCCCCCTTAGCTCAGGATAAAACAAAGGGAG
>NC_056739.1:861491821-861541821 GCF_019279795.1 Protopterus annectens
GTTCTGAATTTTCATTGTTTTGGGTTTTCAGTGTTTTGAGTTTTTGATGTTATGGTCTCAATATTTTGAATTTCAGTGTTATGAGATTTCAATGTTTTGAAGTAGACCCGTATATATATATATATATATCTATATATATATATATATATATATATATATATATATATATATACACACACACACACACACACACACACACACACACACACAAAACATCAATCCCAGCTAACCTAATGTACATTAATGTGAATGAGCTTTAAAACACACAAAAAAGTGTTTTCTTTCTTTTTGCAGGGAGGCAAGCCGCCTTACACCCCATTACTTAATTACTTATATATATATATATATATATATATATATATATATATATATATATATATATATATCCCAAAGTTGCAAACAGTATGGAAAAGGGAAAATTCCTTAACTCCACTGTTACAAATTCTCAACTATCTAAATATTCAGTAAACTGTGAATCAGCAAATACAGTCAACTGATTGATAGTTTGACCAATTTTTTTTTAAAAAAGACACTGTTCCCATATGTATATGCTACCAGTATGCCAAATGACCTCCCCACGCCACCAACATATTGAGGAATCAGTTTGAGTGCCAGCTTTATGCCCAGGAGAGTCTATATGCATTCAGGTGGTTGTGACCTGGTCAGAGCATGCTTTTAAAATTGATTTGGATGGAGGGTCAGTGCCCAAACAACTTTGCATTAATGTCCTTGTGTTACTACCTCCATTGAAGAGGAGCATGAACTGTAATATGCAGATACACCCTCCCAAACTGGTAGTATTTAAGGGTGGTAAAGGCCCACCTAGTGGCTAAACTTTATCATTCTATAACTGTGTAGGGCTTTTCACCTCTCTTAAGCTATCGACTAATGTACCAGATGGGTTTTCCTCCATCTACAAGCTGAGAAAACGCTGACCCAATTACCATCCTAGAGGCATCTGTGTGTACTGGGAATTATTTTGAAAAGTTTGATTTATTAAAATGGGCTCTGAACACAGCATGTTTTTTTTTTTACTTGCTTAATGGCTTGCTCGATCTGACTTGTCCATTTCACTTACAAAGGAGACTTACATTTAGTCAAGTCAGTGTGGGGGCAGGCAATGCTGGAAAAATCAGGAATAAACTTATAAACTTCTGACAAAAGCTAGTTAGACCCAAAAAAGTTTTAGTTTGCTTTTTTTGTGGTTGGGGTGGTCAACCTTCACATAGTTTCATCTTTTACAGCCTGTGCACTACCCCTCTGCCTATTATATAGCTCAAACAGTGAGTTTCTGCCATACCTAACTTGCACCTACATAAGTTTGCTTTCAATCCAATTTGATGCAGAGAATTTAAAATGGCTTAAATTAGGACAGATGGTTCTCTCACTCTTCATAGAATATTACGATATCATCCAGGTAGGCTGAGACATATCTAATGTGGGTCTAAGTATTTTGTCCATCAACCTCTGGAATACTTAAAGTACTCCATGAAAACCAAAAGACAGGACTCTGCAGTGGAAGAGCCCATCAGGTGTGGATAACGCCATGATGTTTTCCTATATAGTGGCATTTGCCAACTGTTTTTTGTTAAATCTAAAGTGGACAAAAACCTAGCCTTGTCCATTTTCTACATCAGTTTGTTCACTCATGACATGGAATATCAATCAAATTTTTATGTCTTATTTAGTTTGTAGAAGTTACTGCTACTGCAAAATCTTACAGACCCACCAGGTTTGTGGCCCAGTATAATAGAACTATTCCACTCTGAGATCCTTCTATAACCAAAGGTTTAAGCATTTTAATACTTTTCCCTAACGGCTTGATACTGGGACTCTGGCATTCGGTGTCATTTTATATGTACTTTCTTCTCAGTCACAGTTTCTGTGCTGTGCTGAATTAAACTGGGTTTACAAAAGACTGTGAAAATGTCCTTATTCCTGAGTGCAATTTTTTTCTGTTATTGCTGCCAAGATCCTGATAGTGTCTCTCATATTTCAGTTTCAAACATGTTGTGGGAATCTTAACTTCCCATACAAATAAACTCCTGCATAAACCAGATGATCGTAATGCAAGTTATCGCAGTGGCACATGTGTTCTGCGCCTGCACAAACCCACACTGGCAGCTTTCCAGAGCTCAGAATCACCTCCTCTGATTCTATGTGATAAGAGATTGGCTAAGCACCACCCATCAGAGGAAGCCTAGCCCCTGCTCCAGAAAGTCAGATATTCAGTCTTTCAGTGCCAGCTGTAGGAATAACACAGTTAAATCTTCTCAGCAGCCTACATTGTTGATTATAACTTCCAGACTCAGGTAAATCCCTTTGGGAAATTCCCTTCTTATTTATTATTATAGACTTTTCATTTCTTTTTCTTTCGGCCTTTCCCATTTAGGGGTAGCCACAGTGGAACAACAGTCTGCAGAACAATTGGCAGTGCAGTTTTACGGTGTCGACTTGTCAGCCCGGCACACAACCTTCCACAGAAGGCACACACATGCACACATTCACACCTAGGGCCAATTTAGAGTGTCCAATCCACCTACAGCATATCTTTGGGATGTGGGAGGAAACCGGAGCACCCGGAGGAAACTCACACGACCACAGGGAGGACATGCAGACTCCACCTAGAAGGCACCCCAGCCATGAATCGAACTGGAGAACCTCTTGCTGTGAGGTGGCAATGCTAACCGCTGCACCACAGTGGCCACCCACGTTTCATGCAGGTATATATATATATATATATATATATATATATATATATATATATATATATATTTGTATATATATATATATGCATATATATACAGAACCCTTTAGTGAATGCAAAGTGCATTCGCACAGTTGTCATTGGTGACGCAACAGCAGTAAAGTACGTTCGCAGTAAAGAGGGGCTCGGGAAATTACCCTTTTCCCCACTGTAGTGTGATCTCAGAGTTGGAATATATAAGTGGCAGGGGGTGTGCAGGAGGGCAAAACATATGACTGTCAGTAGTACGGATGTGGTCTGTACTGCTTGCTGTTGCAGTTTTCATACTGCAGAAGTCGAATTCGACTTTGTTGTAGTACATTCGGAATTTTAAACAGTTTACTTTTGTGAACATTGAAGATGTGAATCGCAATTCTGATAGGTTTATGTTCACATCTTCGATGTTATGATAGTAAAGCTATATATATATATATATATATATATATATATATATATATATATATATATACACACATATATATATATATATATATATATGCATATATATATATATATATATATATATATATATATATATATATATATATATATATATAAAATATATGATATTTCTTTGTGTTAACTTTTATTTTAATATACTTACTATTTACTACTGCTGTTATGTTTTCTGGGAATTCTAACTTACTACAGTTTTGTTTTCATGATTAGTATTGCTTTTAAGCAGTTATGGGGCTTTTCTGAAGTGTTTTATGACTTGTACTGGGAAGCTAAAGTTTTGTAGTGTCAGTTGAACAATAGGGACTGCCTTGTGCATGAAAAAGCATCAAAGGAAGGAATCCAAAAACAAAAATAACAACAGCTACAGATCAAGAAGGAAAGTTTATTTCTCTAACGCCTCAGCACAAATGCCTTCACTAGAGTACAAAAACATTAAAAAAGAACACTTTAAATAGTCACAGCAATAAAACAATTAACACTAAAATAACAATTAAATTGGAAGTATGTAATTAATTAATTTTATTTTACTGCCTTGTGCATGGCCTGTTGTTCTGAAGGAAAATATTGCATTTCTTTCACTTTTTTCTTCAGTTTTCTGATATTTACTTATGATTTAACACTGCTATTACTGTTTTTATCAATAAATTGCAATTTTATCACAAATTACTTTATTTGTATTTTCTATGGAGATCTTTTTCATTTCTAACATGGGATTCCCTAAGTAAATGCTTATTTATGTTGTTTTAAAGGGTTTCTATTTGATTTAAGGGCACATATTTGATTTCTTGTACTATTTTGACACGTGAATTTTACTTGGATCTTTGACTGTGTACTGCTGTTTACTACACTGTGCAAGATGAAGAACAAGGCTTAGCACAATTTAAACTGTTTCTGCTATAGTTTATGCAGTTTAGTCATTTCTACTGCATGGGGACATAGTTTATATTTCCTATTTTGCTGCACTTATTCAGCCCTTAGTAGTGTCAGTGTATTATTCTGGCTGGTGTTTTTCCCTGACATAATGGATCCCGATATGGCTGCCCCTCCATCAAATCCAGTTACACCTAAAAAGAAAAAACTCAGTAAAAAGATGCCTTAGCCTACTGTATGGTTGTTGCCTTAAGCCAGCCCATAAACCACTTACCTTTTTCCCTGTAACCCTCTGGTGTGAGCCTGCAGCCCTCCATGGTATGGGGTCAGACATATCTTCCTGGGCTGGTTCAGGTATGGGGAAACCAAACACTTTTGGTGCAGGAGAGGTCAGAAGTAAGAGACGACTTGACAGACATAATACTCTGTCCCCAGATATTTTGTCCTCTGTTGTAGTTCGTAATAAGAAGAAACAGAATCTTCACCACATGCTAAATTATCAGATTATTACCATGTATAGCACTGATGTGGTTTCCTTAGCTAAGAGTGTTTCACAGTCAGCTTATCTCAGACACTGTGCTCCTATTCAGAATGACTATGGGGCTACTTCCTTGATAGATCAGTCTAGAGCTGAGGATTTTGATAGAGGTTGTGATGCAGACAGAAGTGAGCACCTGCATCCCTTAGAGTTCCAAGTACGGTGCTAGATTTTGTGAAACAAGAGTTATAATGGTGGAGGGATCAGATGTCTCTCAGTCCAGACCTATCTGTCTTCTTCCAGACCCCAGTTCAGTCAGTCCAGATGGACTCATCAGATTTTGCATGGACAGCAGTGTCCAGGAGAGTGCAAGGTGAATGAGGTCCTTCAGATGCTACAAAGCACATACATGTCTAAGAAATGTTAGCAGTGATTCAGATCTTAAAAGCTCTTCAACACTTATGGTCTCCAGATCCCCTTTAATTGGTCACAGACAACACCACAGTCATGTTGCACCTGAAAAAATAAGGGGGTACAAGGTCATATCCTTTTTGCCAGTTGGCAATAATGGCCTGGGAGGTTATCTTACAGCATTCTCTGATGCTTTGGGCCTCATACAGCCCATCAGAGCAAAACATAGTAGCAGACAGACTTAGCAGATTCAGGACATACCCTCACAATGTGAGGCAGAGCCCCTCACTGACTCTGTTCAAGAGAAATCTTGACGAGTGGATGGGAGATCGTAGGTTTACCCCGGGAATCATCTCTGTATCACTGCTGGACAGAGGCACAGCAAACTAATGGGTATAGTATTCTCATCCTAAGGGGTGGTGAAAGCTGCACACACTCTGGCTAGGCTTATAAATGCCCTAGGGCAGATAGCCTAGTATGAACCTATGAACCTATGAACCTATGAACAAGTGGAAACTCAGGATAGAGATCTGCCTGGATTTGGTCCAGATGTGGGGGAACACTTCACATAGTTCTGATCTTATTCATCCAATCCATCTGATTTGACATATGGGGTCCTCAAGCCTCTGCTCAGTTCTGATCTGGCCAGTTCAGTGCTCCAGCCGCAAGCCCTTCCAAATTCTTCCCTTCCCTTCTCATAATGCCTTGCCCCCACCTCCCCCGACTTGCTCAGATCTCATTTACCACCTTCCAAAGTTGCAGTAAGATTTTGGCAGATAAGTGCACCACCTCATACTTGTATTTTCACTTGTTGGAGTCCCTTTGGGCTAGTCAGAGGTAGTATTTAACTTGCCTTACATATTATTCAAATTTGTTTAAAATAAGGATTTGTAATAAATTTGTACAACCCTTCTCCTTCTTTGGTCTTGTCACCATCTTTCTTCCCGCATTTTGTACAATATATCTGTTAGTATAGCAGTTTCTAGCTTTTAAGAGTGTACTTAAAATTTTGTTTCAAAGTATGGTTAGAATCTTAGAACTTGTTTCCTGGATAGCTTACTTCTGATAGATATTTCTAGCTGGGTGTCTCCCTTGAGTGTTTCTGCTGGGAGTCATGTTTGTGTGTAATTGCTTTTACGTAGCTGTTATTCATATGTATTATGGGAAATTCACTAGCTTTAAAAAGTGCTCCAAGTGTGAGCACAAAATTCCCCCTCAGTCTCTTCATGATCTCTGTGTTGTCTTTTCAGGCTTTCTCACTTCAGTGCTTCCTGCAACATTTGTGTTGACTTTGGTCCCAGGGCACTTGCTAACTGGAGCAATAAGCTCATTGTTAAGAGGCTTCTGCCACTGGATCCAGAAACTATCAAGTGATAAGCCCTCTAAAACTAAGGATTTAGATCCAAATAAACATCCAAGTGAGTCTTTGGCTCCGTCATCTCCCAAGGTTCCAAGAATCGAGGGTCAAGCTGCGTGAACCCCTACTTATACTCCTCCACCAGATCCACAGATTAGGGTTTGGATAACAATCCATGACTTGCCAAAGAAACAAGAATTACCAGCTTTTAGACCTTCTTTAGCCCTCTCAACAACATCCTTTTGGTCCTACAGAAGTACCTTGGAATTGATATGGATCACCTTTACAAAAGTTCCTGAAGACTCATATTGAGATGGTAGTCATTGCAACTCCGTCATCTCCAAAGCCAATCAGGTCCGTTCACTTTACCCCCATACAGGCATCCTCAACAGTCCACCCTTCTGCTCTGGTTCCTTAGGAACCATACTGCCACCTGGATTCTGTAAGAACATTTAGTACACACTGCATTAGCTCCAGGTTTATTGGATCCAACTCAACTGGTTCTGACTTCACCGGATCCAGTGTTTGAGTCTCAGCACCAGGGACTCAAGTGGGTGCCTCCATTGGTTTCTTTATACACATCTGCCTTTGAGGCTTTGACTCTGATGCCTGCCTCAGTGTGGGACACTCAGGTAGACCTGAGAGTTCTTCTCTGGGTCCTTTCCACACTTTTCACTTTGGGAGTTGTAATCAACCATGGGTGTGGTGTCCTCAGATCCCCTGGAGGTTGTGGCTTTCTGAGTGTTGCAGAGACTCATTTCTTCACCACATAGGGCAGATCCGCACACAGGCTCTGTTGAATTTAGTGCCTCCTTGACCCTTGCTCTATCCTGTTGACTTCAGCAAAGGCATCTTCTGGTCAGAATTATTCTGTTCACACCAGACATCCTACCATGTGTCTAGGCACAATAAGGCCTTGCTGAGTCTAATTCTGGTGGCTACCAAAAAATAAATTACTATAAAATGGAACTCAAAGTCTAAACCAACTGTACTAGTAGTGGTGAATATAGTAACAGAGACAAAACAACTGGGAGTGGGATCTTTATAAAAGGGTAGGAGCAAATTAAATAGAAAAAAAATGAGAATTGTGGAAACAATACATGCAGAATAATGTTTTGGAAACAGGAATGTAGTTTAAGGGAAGGCAGGAATTGAATGAACTTTCTAATGTCTGACAATGACTGGACAGATTATAAGTGAACTGCAACTGAAAATGTCAGTATGGTTTGTTTTCATTTATATAAATGTATGATTGCCTATGTCATAAGTGATAATTTAATAAAGATGTTTCTTGTTTAGAAAAACATCCTGCTCTGGCACAGAAACAGTCCTCAGAGGACTCAGGAGCCCCATATCCTGAGGCATCTAAAAGGAGGGCATGCAAAAGGAAGCATATGGTCTCACCAACACAGTCAGTCACTTCAGATACAGACTCATAAGATGGAGAATGTTCACCACAATCCCTTCTTAAAAATGCTTCTTTTGGAAATATCTTGAAGCTCATGTGAAAGAGGGATCTTGGCCCATCAAACATCCCTCTCAGGATGAGGTGGTATTGTCTAAGGCATATAAAAGGACTCCTTCTATGTCCTGGGTGGTTCCTCCTGCTGACAAGTAAGCAGAGTTGGTGATAAGAAAGTCTTTGCAAGAACCTAACATCTGTGAATCAGTTCCAAGGAAGCCAGATAAAATTCTCTGCTTTCCTCAAAACAATTTTCCACCATAATTATTGTGTAATCCACTAAAAAAGAGTTGCCTGAAGAATCTTCCTCTATTTTTTCCACCTAAAAGGAGTCTCAGACAATGGATGCACTGGGGAAGCGGGCGTATGCTTCCAGCTCCTTTGCCATTCGGGCCATAAACTACACTGTTCATATTACAAGATTTCAGTGGGATCTCACTCAGTAAGTGTTGTCTGCTCAGAAGAATCCTAATACACCAGAGTCTCAGAAGCAGATTAAAGCCACTCTGTCAACAATGTCTAACACTGCCGTGTGCTTACTGCATAATGGGGCTGAATGGAGCTACGAGAGAAGCTGGGGCAGGCATCACCATGACATGCCATGCCTGGCTGTGTTTGTGTGATTTTATGGATAACTTTAAAGCATCATTCAAAAATGCCCCCTTTGAAGGAACTACCCTCTTTGGTTATACAGTGAAAGGGAAGATGCAGAAGAGCAAGCAGGATGGCAAGACTGTCTCTGTGTTAGCAGTGAATTTGAGACCCTTCAGCACCCATTCAACAGGAACCAAAAACGGCCTCAATCATTCTGGTTTTGAAAGTCCAGGCATCAATATGACTCCTCTTCTGGCAGAGGAGGCCAATTCAATGGATGCAGGTCAAGTGGCTGGAGTGGTTCACAAAACCAGGGCTTCCATGGCCCCTTTTCTAATATATATCCTCAGAATCCCTGAAGGTATGCTACTGCTCCACTCTGAAGGCAGTCAGGGGATGCATATCCCTCTACACACACTCATGGTTTGCCATTACACAAGACAAGTAGGTAAAAGGGATTGTACCAAAGGTTATCACATTACATTTTTGGAAGTTCCCCCTCCCCTTTTATTACCAGATGTCCTACCCAATCAGGAAAGGCTGCTATATGAGAGGTTCATTCTTTTCTACAAAGAAGAGCCACCCAGGAGGTCCTACCAGACCAGATTGGGTCAGGGTTTTATTCTGATTCTTTTTGGTTATAAAGAACTGTGGTCCATCCTGGACCTATGTTTCCTAAACAACTTTGTCAAAAAGACCAGTTTGGATGACTGGCTCCTAGTGCCTCTTCTAAGTATATTTTTCTACAAGCAAGGGATTTTCCACTCCAGCTTTGTGCTTCTCTAGGCATATCAGTCAATCTAGTAAAATACAGCCTGATTACATCTCAGTTAGTCTTTCTGGGGTGACAGTTAGATATAATTATAATCTCTCTGCCACAGGACAGAATTTTATCTTTGAAGATTGCAATACAAAACATTCTGGAGTTTGACCATTCTCTGGCAAGGTTGGTCTTAAGGATTTTGGGTCTCATGGCATCATTGATATTAATGGTGCAGTTCACTCATTACCACATTAGGATTCTCGAATGGCTGCTCCACTCAAAATGGACTCAGAAGTATGAACCCCTTTCTCAACCCATTATGTGAACTTAGTCATGCAGAAGTCATTCACAGTGCTGACTTCATTCTTTGCTGGTTTAAGCAGGCAGGCTCTTCTAGGTTCCTTCCCCAGTAACAACTGTGACCACAGATGCATTCTCCCTTGGGTGGAGGACGGGCACTGTGAAGAGAGAATGGTCCAAGGATTTTTTTCCAATAAACATCTTTATTAAATTATCATGTATGACACAGGCAATCTTACATTTATATAAATGAAAAACAAACAATGCTGACACCACTTTAGTTGCAAATATTATACATCACAGACACCATTGAAACATCTGTAGTTGAAACATTATACATCACTTATAATCTATCCAGTCATTGTCAGTTAAGCATTATATGGCTCATTCAAATCCTCCCTCTTAAACCTCATTCCTTCTTTGCATATATTGTTCCCACAATTCCCATTTTTTCTATATACTTTGCTCCGTCCCTTTTCTAAAGATCTCGATTCCAGTTGTTTTATCTCTGTTACAATATTCACTACTTCTAGTGATGTTGGTCTAGACTTTGATTTCCATCTTCTAGTAATTGCTTTTTTGGCAGCCACCATAATTAGACTCAGCAAGGTTTTACTTAGGTAATTCTGATTCTTTATCATAGCTTAAAAAATCATCTCCCCAGTCAGTCCAATCCACTCACCCAGCATCTCTGACAGAGCGGTCCGCATGGAATCACTAAAGCCTGCCAGCTCATTACACTCCCAAAAAATATGTTCCCAGCCACCTTTTTCTTGCCCATCACACCTCCAACATTTGCTATCCACCTGAGGAAAAATTCTTTGGAGTCTACTTTGGGTATAAAAATACCTATGTAAACACTTCCAGGCAAACATTCTAAATCTTCTAGACTTTGTTGCATATTTGGGAGATATACATATATCTCCTCATTGTTTCTTTGTGAATTGCTTATCCACTCTCTTTTCCCAATCCTTTCTAAGCTTCTCTGATTGATTCTTATAATTAATGGTCCAAGTTTTTGGTCAGAATCACAAACTTATCTTCACTTGGAGATGAGGACAGTTCTTCTTGTGTTGCTGGAGTTAAAAGACTGCCTTCCTCTGTGGGTGATAAACATAAAGTATGATAGTGGTCTGGTACATAAACAAGCAAGGGGGGACAAAATCATATCCACTTTGTTGGAAAGCCATAAGAATGTGGCAATAAGAGATGGCCTATCACTAGTTTCTAATGGCAACACACTTCCCCAGAAGGTTCAATGATCTACTGTACAGGCTCAGCAGGGACCTCCTGTTGCCTTATGGGTGGTCCCTGAATCCAGCAATCGCCAAGCAAATTTTCAGTTATGGGGCACTCCCTGACTCCCCAGAACACCAAGTGCAGCAGTTATTTTACTATTATCCCTCATGGGGACAAACTCCCATGGATGATCTGTGCTATTATTGGCCTCCAGGGTTACTTTATGCCTATCCCCTAAGCTATTCATTGAAAGGCTACACTCATCCTCATAGCCCCTTTTAAGCCTAGTCAGATAAGGTTTCCCCTCCTCAAACCTTACCTGAAGGAGCCCCCTTGGCTCCCTGATCCACTAAAAGATTTCATCACTCACCTGTCCATAGAACATCATCTGAACATTCCCAAACTGAAGAGATGATGTTGTCATTTTCATTCATTCCTCAACTGATGGGTTAGGATCCAATCCTCAGATCCAACTCAGCCTCTTCTTCCAGCTCATAGAACACTGAAATTCTTGAGCGCCTTCCTTTCTCATACTGCCCTAGTGACCTAACATATCCCAGATCTCATTTGCCACCTTAGCGTATGGACGTGGTTACTGTATGCTTTTGAGCATAGCAACTTTTTGTCAGTTATAACTTTATATCTTTATAGATTTAAAACTTTATAGCTTTATAATATTAAATCCTTCCTCCCTTCCTATATTAGTCTACCCCTTTCCCATTTCAAATTATTTCTATATACTTGGTATCTCTTGAATACCATTGTTGGTGGTATTCCCCTGTATTGTACTTTTAGTACTCCATTTTTCTTCTAAAAAAAATCCTATTAATCATCTTCTTTATTCTTAAATCATGTCCACCTTCTGGTTTCAAGAAGTCTGTAGCCTGCAGCCATAAAATGCCATTGTCTGATCAAAATGTGTCTATTGTTTAGGCCCTTAAATCGAATTGTGATATTTGTGATATTTGTAAGACCTTCAATCCTAGCACCTTAATTGATAGAAAAAACAAGCTAATTTTAAGAGGTCTGTTCCCCACTAAATCTGCTTCAACATGCACTGGGCTCAAAACCCCAAAAAAGCTGACAAGAAGGGAGAATCAATTCATAAAGAATCAAGGAAATGTTCCCTGGATCTGACTACTTCCTAATTTTCAGTATCCAAACCTCCTAGTAAAGTGGATAAAGTTTCGGATATGACCTCTTTGAATCCAACATTTTGACCAGAAAAATCTCCTCAGATCCGATCATTGCAACTCATCCCAGATCCTGTCTCTTCTCAGCTCCCTTCCCCTTTTTTTTTGGAACAGTCACTGAGACACCACTCCAGACCATCTTCTGCAGCGTCCCCTATACAATCTTCCAAGAGTCTGACCAAAGCCAATGAGGACAGGATGATGAAGAAATTCCTGGAAGCAGATTCAAACAGGGATTCTTCCGGCTCTGACCCCATCAGGTCTGGAGACCCTTATCAGTACTACTCCACCGTTACTGGCTCCCTTTCCAAGCCAACCATTGGTTTCGGAGCCATCGCATCTGAAGACTCTGGAGCCATCCACATCAGATCTGAATATACTGGTATCTTCAACTCCAGTGGCTTGTCTGGGTTGCCCAGCACTGAGCAATTCAGAGCTGCATGCCTTTCAGAACTGTAGTGTCAGAGCTGGATCTGGGGTGTTGGATTCTGCTCCAAAGCTGTCAGAGCCATCTCTGCCCCTCAGAGCTTCAGCACTAGATAGTTTGGCTCTGACTCCATCCTCAAGTAGTAGTCTGCCTTCAGGGCAGAGGGAGCCTATGATCAGTAAGTATGTCTTACCAGATCCATCAGTTTCCTTCTCTCCAAGGTATTCTGTATTCAAGGTAGTGGAGAGAGCTTTCTCTGTTCCAAGAGTCCAGACTTCTCTCCCCTCTTCGGCTCTGATCAGCCATCTCCATTCGACTCTGCTTCTTGGGACAGCCAGCCCAAACTAGTCTTCAGAGCACCCAGCAGGGTATACTAATCTCTTCTGACACTTCACCAGAGCATCCCACTGAAGAAGTTCCCAGGAAGAGAAAGTGTAAAAGGAGGCACTCGGATTCTCCCTAAGAGTCTGTCACAGACAATACCAACTTTGATGAAAGGAAAGGGTCCTCAAGATCACAACCCAATAACATCTCATTAGGAGACATCCTAGAACTCCTAAAGCAAAGGGGTGGTTGGTCCCCCAATAACCCTTCCCAAGAGTAGTTGGTATTCCTGGAGGCTTTTGGAGCTGGCCCATCTACCTCCTGGGTGACTCTGCCTGGTGATGGGCTCATTGATTTGATCTCTTGACAGGTGTGGAAGGAGCCTGATACCATAGAGCCTGTCCCTAAGAGACCAGATAGGATCCTGGCACCATTGAAGGACAGGACTTTTTGGAGCAAGGGGAGTACCAGTTGATGCCATGGTCATTGTGGCAGCCATGAAGAAGAAACCAGTTGAGCAAAGTTCCTCTGTTCACCCCCCTTAACAGGGAGTCTAGGTAACCGGACAAATTTGAGAAGCATATCTATGCTACAGCGACCTTTGCTCTTCAGTCACTGAATTATTTTCACAGTTCATGAGACTTCAGAGGGATTTGATTAAGGAACTTGCCATATCCCTCACTGGGACCATATTCTCTGAGGCAAAGAGCACTGTTGCATCTCAGTTGGCTACCTTTCAGTCCATTTTTAACTTATCCTTGAGGCTTATCTCACATGCAGCTGAAGGTACCCCATGGCAGCAGGTCCAGCCATTCCATCAGAAGACATGTCTGGATGTGCCTGTGTGATTTTGTGGAACCCTTCAAATCCTCCTTCATCAATGCCCCTATTAATATTAGTTCTTTATTTGGCCCCAAAGTAAAAGACACACTCTCTAGGTGTAAACAGGGAAAGAAAAACCTGTCTGCTGTGGGCGTACATTTTTCAACCCCTCAAAGGAGCTTCTTTAGGAACCAATGAGGTGGGTGGAAAATGTGGTTCAAAAAATAGCAGGGCCCCTTTCAAGATCCATGTGGAGAAAGTTCCCTCAGAGGTAGAGGGGGAATTTTAATGGAAATAGGTTATCTCTGCAGCAGAGGTGGTTTGCATAACCAAGGATCCAGAGATATCATCTCTGACAAGTCCTATCAGTGCTCCTGAAAGGAGGTCTGACTGTCCATCTCTAGAAGCAGTCAAGGGTTGTTTATCCCTGCACCAGAGGGCCTGGCAAGAGATTACAAAAGAGTCATGGGTGTGGAGGATAATATCCAGAGGTTATATAATACCTTTTTACTTTCCATTCCGCCACTAATAAACAAAATCCCTGATGTTCCACCCAATCAGAGGAGGCAGCAGCAGCAATAGAAATAAACAAGCTGCTAGAAGAAAAGAGTCATCCAAGAGGTCCCCCTTGAATAGAAAGAGTCTGAAACCTATTCAAAAATTTTTAGTACCAAAGAAAACAGGAAACTAGAGACCAATTTTGGATCTCAGTATTCTTAATGAATCGCTTCAGTATGCAAAGTTCCAGATTGTTATGGTTCAGTCCATTCTGCCTTTCCTCCACAAGGATGACTGGATGTGCTTGATAGATCTTCAGGATACGTACTATCACATCAAAATGAACAGACAATCCAGGAAATATCCACTTTTCTGTCTGGGAGCCAGTCATTACCAATACAGACCTCTGCCCTTTGGTCTCACCACAGCCACCAGGGTGTACCCATGTGTATGGCAGTAGTAGTAGCTCACTTGAGACTGTTGGGATTCTGGGTGTTTCCATATCTGGAAAACTGGCTCATAACTGCTTTGACCAGGCATTGTCTGAGTCTAGCTCGAGACTGTGTACTCCAGTTATGCTATCACCTGGGGATTTCAATCAATCATAATAAAACTCATCTCGAAACAACACAAATTTTGGAATTCATCAGTGCCTCACTCAATACAATCACTCAAACAGCTTCTCTCCCTCTGTCCAGAGTTCAATCTATTCAGTTACAGGTCAAAAAGATAATTCAAAATTCTTCTCTTTTAGCTCAGCTGATTCGCCAAGCTTTGGGTTCCATGGCAGCAGTAAACATTCTGGTACCATTGGCAAGGTACCATATAAGAATTCTTCACTGGACACTCACAACTCAGTGGTCCATTCTTCATCAACCATTATCCAGTCAGATCAAAATAACTCAAGCTTGCAAGAAATGTATAGTTATCCCCTTTGGGAAAAAACATGTACCTGTGAATTACCACATAGGTGGCAGTACACTAAACACCGAAAGTGTGATAAGCGACTTAGGGACACATGTGGACAGTGGTCTCACCTTCAATAACCATATCACCACAACAGTCAGGAAATCCTTCTATGTGGCACTAAGGGCTTTTCATACAGAAAAAAAGGAGGTCATTGTCCCACTGTACTCATCCCTCATTAGACCCATTATAGAATACAATGCCCCATTTGGTATGTACCTCTCAAGACATCTGCAACAACTGGAAAGGCCGCAGAAATACCTCACTAAAAGAATCACAGGCCTAAAGCAGATGAACTATGCTGACTGCCATAAAAAACTCCAGCTATACTCTGTCGCATATCGTTTACTCCGAGGCGATCTCTGCTTAACATACAAGGCCATGTCAAACCCAGAGCTGTTGGACATGCTACACTTAAAGAAATCCCAATCCCTCAGAGCTACACACTCCAGGGATCTAAACCTTGTCATCACAATAAACAAAACATGCTGGAGGGATAGGTTCCTGACCCAGAGACTCCCCAGACTCTGGAATAGATTGCCCATACATGTCAAGCAGAGCGCCTCTTTGGCCCTCTTCAAAAGGAACCTTGATGATTGGATGGGAGAAAGGAAATTCACCCCGGGGATCACGTCAGTCACCCTGCTAGACAGGGCTCCAGGGAAGTAAATAGTGTGGGAAGAAATAGCTAGGGAATTGTTATGGCTAGGCTTGTATAGGCCCTAGGGCCGATAGCCTAGTACCAACCTATGAACCTATAAAATTATATCCTATGGTGGATACACTCCTTGCAAGTACAAGAAGGTCATACCTTTGTTCTTCCTCAACCCAAGGCCATAGTGACCACAGATGCCTCACAAATTGAGTGGGGCAGCACTTCTTGGGAAGGACAGTCCAAAGCACATGGTCCCCCATCAAGGCCAACATGCATATAAATGTCCTAGAAATGAGAGCTGTCCTCCTAGTGTTGCAGGCGGCCTTTTAAAACACTCTCCCCACTGGGCCAATTGCGACTGAGCTGGACAATATGTCAGTGGTCTGGTACATCACCAAACAAGGGGGAACCAAATCTTACCCCCTTTGTTAAGAAGCTATGACAGTGTGAAAATGGACAATCTCATCCAATCGGTTTCTTATAGCAATGCACATTATGGGGGAATCCAGCATGATTGCATTCAAGTAAAGCAGGTCTCTTCTAATGGCTCACGAGTGGGCTCTCAATATGAAGGTTGCAGAAAGAATTTTACATTGATGGGGGCAGCCATGCTGCAGTCTCTTTGTATCTTTCCTCAGCAACAAGTGCAGCAAGTTCTTTGTTTTGATTCCCCCTGTGGGGGAGTGATAGAGGGATAGTCCCTAACCCCAAATTTCTTCAGAAAGCATCTCAATTGAAGAGCAGAGTTATCCTCATTGCCCTTTACTGGCCTCATCAGATTTGGTTTCCATTTCTTTGGCCTCATCTTCTTCATCCTCCCTAGATCCTGGATACAATTCCAGACCTACTGTCTTACCCAACATCCGACATTCCAGGCCTAAAATTGACCACATGGTTTCTCCAGTTCTGTTGATTGCTAGACAGTCCAGGCTGTCTTCTCCTGTCTGCCACATTCTTTTATCACCACACAAAGCTTCCACTAGGGAACTTTACAAAACAAAATGGAAAAGATTTGTCATTTGGGTTCAGCAAAATAATTTACATCCCTTTTCAGCTCTGATTCCTAAAGTTCTTGAATTTTTGGCTTTAATTTTCAATGAAGGTGTTGGCTCTTCTGTTGTAAAAGTACAATTAGCAGCCATTTCCTGTTTGTTTGCAGGAGGAAATAACTCATCCTTAGCATCCTCCAAATTTTGCAAAGCCTTTCTAAAAGGAACTTTCCTACTTAGACCACCATTAAAAGATCACACACTTCCTTGAGATTTGAATATTGTCTTGCAAGTTTTAACACAATCTTCATTCGAACCATCAGCTAAGTGTGAACTAAAATTTTTGACCTGGAAACCTATCTTTTTAGTAGCTATTACCTCTGTCAGAAGAGTGTCAGAATTACAGGCCTTGTCATCTAAACCTCCTTATTTGATTTTTCATAAGGATAGAGTATCCTTATTAACCAATCCTTCCTTTCTTCCTAAGGTGGTTTTAGAATAGAATATTAATCAAGTTATCAACCTTCCAGTCTTCTTTACAAATTTCTCAAATAAAGAAGAGTATATGTTACAACCTTTGGATGTTCACAGACAATTATTGTTTTCTCTACATAGAGCAAAAAAATTGAGGAAATCAGAGCAATTACTTGTTTCTTTTTTTGGAATCAAAATTAGGCAAACAAAGTCACTCTGGTCAGATAGTTAACTGATTGCATTACCTCTGTTTATCACAAACTGGGCATGTCTTTACCAAATGACCAAAAGCATATTCCACCAGGTCTATGGCGATTTCTTCAGCCTTTTTGTTTAGATCTTCATTAGATGACATTTGTGCAGTCAGAGCTTGGGCTAATCCTCATACCTTTAATGCTCATTACAAATTGGATTCGGTCTCTAGGGGAAGAGCAGCCATTGGCTCAGCGGTGCTCAGGAATATCCTTCCTTAAGATTCCTTCCAGGATTTAGGTAGCTGGGGACTCTGTCCCAACAGTTGAATGAATGAAAATGACAACATCAGATAAAAAAGTTATGTACTCACGATAACATACCATATGTGTTGTCCATTTTCACTTTTCCTCAACTTCCTTCCCACCAACCCCCTTCTTGTTTGACTCTTGGAAGGATCAAAAGATGCTGGAGGAACTGCTGTTCCTTTGTTTGAGTCCCAGATTTTGTTATTTTATCTTATCCCACTGCTCTTCAGGAGGAGCAAATAAGATCTAAGGTATGTTAGATGACTAGTGCATTATGAGAAAGGGAGGAGCTTGAGAGGTTTAGTGTTCCATGAAATGAAAGTAGCAGTTGAGTTGGATCCATGGATCCCAACTATTGAGGAAGAATGAAAATGGACAACACAGATGGATCTTTATGTTGAGTACATAACTTTTTGTTAACCTCTTGCTTTCTCCAGCTCTTGTAATGGCAAGGGATGCATCTCTTCCTTCCATATCCTCACATCCTTTTCACCTTCTACTGGAGATATGCTATGCTTTTTGTCTTCCTTGTTTTCTTCTGGTTCTAGTTTTTCCATAATCAAGGTACAGCTGGTAGCTATATCAAACTTTCACATTGGCGTTCATGAGTCTTTGTTGGCTTCTCTTACATTTTGTAAAGCCTTTCTTAAAGGTATCATCCAGTTGCATCCACCTATAAGGGATCCTGCTTCTCTGTGAGACTTGAATTTTATTTTGTATGTATTATTCCATTTAAGCCAGCAGCATCTGCAAAATTATAATTCCTTTCCTGGGAAACATTTTAGTAGCTCTCACTTTGGCTAAGAGAATTTCAGAAATCCACACCCTATCATCTGTTTCTCCTTACACTGTATTTCACAAGTACAGGGTTACCTTGAGAAACAATCCCTTCTTTGTTCAAAAAGCAGCCTCTGAGACCAACCTCTCACAAACCCTACATCTTTCTGGGTTCATCCATAACTACCAAAATAGAGGGGAAATATACTCTACATACATTGGATCTACACAGGCAGGTTCACTTCTATCTCCACAGAACAGCACTCTTCAGAAAAGATGAGCAACTGTTTGTATCATTGGCCCAGAACAGGCTGGGGAAGAAGTTTTCTAAGATTCTCTTTTCTAGATGGCTATCTGGTTGTATCTCCTTTATCTACACTTTACACAACAGATCTTTGCACTCCAGGGCTTATTCCGTTAGAGCTGTGGTGGCTTCAACAGCATTCTTCAGATATCTTTCCTTGAATAACACTTGTCAAGCAGCTACATGGTTCTTCTCTTACACACTCATTAAATATTCCAAGTTAGATTATATTTCCACAGCCAGAGCTTCCTTTAGAGATTCTATCCTGACAGGTCTTCTGTCTTGATGCCACCCTGGAATTGCATAGCTAGGGATTGATTCTGATCCCTATGTTAGATCAGATGGCTTAGATGAATAAGATATGAAAGTTATGTACTTATCATAATGATAGATCCTTTCATCACAGTCCATCTAATATGACAACCCACCCTCCTTCCCCCTGACAGTCTGTAGGACCTGAAGGATCTTCATTCCTGGATCAAAGGCAGTGCAATTGCCCTTTAGGTTCAGACACCAAACTCAATCTGAGCTGGTCAGGGGGGAGCACAGCATTATGGAAAAGGAAGAGTTTGGAAGGGCTCAAGGCTAGAGCACTGAATTGGATGGATCAGATCCGAGCAGAGGCTCAAGGACCCTATACATCATACAGGACAGAATGGGATGAAAGGATCTCCCACTATGGTAACTGCATAACTTTTACTTTGCCTCCTTTCAAAACAGACAAGTTGGAAAAATTCTGCTTAAGACATCCTTGCAGCCATGCTCACAGGAAAGAAGCATTGTCTTTCCCTTGGATGAAAATGTTCCTTTATGCATTTCTACCACTTTCACCAATACCCAAGGTACTTCTGACTATTCAGAAAGAATTACCAAAGATAATTGTGGTGACTATTTTTGGCCCAGTCAAAGTTGGTTCTCCATTTTAATGGACTTGGCCAAGGGCAATTACCACAAGCTTCCTCACACTCTGGATATTTTCCGACAGTGTAAGGGTGACTGGTGCACATCAACTTTGAGTAATTGCTGCTGTCAGCCTGGATGATTCTATCTTGATACCTTTTAGCCACTTGTTCCATGAGGATGTGCAGCAGGTATTAAAGGAGGCAAGAAAACCTGCAGCTAGGAAATCTTACGTTTACAAGTGGAAGAGGTTTTCTAGGTGATGCCTAACTGATATCAGAGGACCCAGTATGGTGTCTACCCCTTCAGTTTAAAATATTTGTGTGAGCTACTCATGATGGATTATCTAATGCATCTATCAAGGCACATCTTGTGGCCAACTCAGCTGGTCTGGCCATGGATCTTTTTGTCATCAAACAGTTTATGAAAGGAGTTTTTCACTTGAAACCCTTTCAAAAGCAAAATTCTCCTCCTTGGGATCTCAACTTTGCTCTTGAAAAACTGACCTTACCTCCTTTTGAACCTACCTTTTATTTTGATTTTAAGTTCATCACTTGGAAAACTGTTTTGCTTATTAGTCGAACACCTGCAAGGCAAGACTTTGAGCTCCAAGCTCCCATGGTGGGACACCCTTGTTAGATGACTAGTGCATTATGAGAAAGGGAGGAGCTTGAGAGGTTTAGTGTTCCATGAAATGAAAGTAGCAGTTGAGTTGGATCCATGGATCCCAACTATTGAGGAAGAATGAAAATGGACAACACAGATGGATCTTTATGTTGAGTACATAACTTTTTGTTAACCTCTTGCTTTCTCCAGCTCTTGTAATGGCAAGGGATGCATCTCTTCCTTCCATATCCTCACATCCTTTTCACCTTCTACTGGAGATATGCTATGCTTTTTGTCTTCCTTGTTTTCTTCTGGTTCTAGTTTTCCATAATCAAGGTACAGCTGGTAGCTATATCAAACTTTCACATTGGCGTTCATGAGTCTTTGTTGGCTTCTCTTACATTTTGTAAAGCCTTTCTTAAAGGTATCATCCAGTTGCATCCACCTATAAGGGATCCTGCTTCTCTGTGAGACTTGAATTTTATTTTGTATGTATTATTCCATTTAAGCCAGCAGCATCTGCAAAATTATAATTCCTTTCCTGGGAAACATTTTAGTAGCTCTCACTTTGGCTAAGAGAATTTCAGAAATCCACACCCTATCATCTGTTTCTCCTTACACTGTATTTCACAAGTACAGGGTTACCTTGAGAAACAATCCCTTCTTTGTTCAAAAAGCAGCCTCTGAGACCAACCTCTCACAAACCCTACATCTTTCTGGGTTCATCCATAACTACCAAAATAGAGGGGAAATATACTCTACATACATTGGATCTACACAGGCAGGTTCACTTCTATCTCCACAGAACAGCACTCTTCAGAAAAGATGAGCAACTGTTTGTATCATTGGCCCAGAACAGGCTGGGGAAGAAGTTTTCTAAGATTCTCTTTTCTAGATGGCTATCTGGTTGTATCTCCTTTATCTACACTTTACACAACAGATCTTTGCACTCCAGGGCTTATTCCGTTAGAGCTGTGGTGGCTTCAACAGCATTCTTCAGATATCTTTCCTTGAATAACACTTGTCAAGCAGCTACATGGTTCTTCTCTTACACACTCATTAAATATTCCAAGTTAGATTATATTTCCACAGCCAGAGCTTCCTTTAGAGATTCTATCCTGACAGGTCTTCTGTCTTGATGCCACCCTGGAATTGCATAGCTAGGGATTGATTCTGATCCCTATGTTAGATCAGATGGCTTAGATGAATAAGATATGAAAGTTATGTACTTATCATAATGATAGATCCTTTCATCACAGTCCATCTAATATGACAACCCACCCTCCTTCCCCCTGACAGTCTGTAGGACCTGAAGGATCTTCATTCCTGGATCAAAGGCAGTGCAATTGCCCTTTAGGTTCAGACACCAAACTCAATCTGAGCTGGTCAGGGGGGAGCACAGCATTATGGAAAAGGAAGAGTTTGGAAGGGCTCAAGGCTAGAGCACTGAATTGGATGGATCAGATCCGAGCAGAGGCTCAAGGACCCTATACATCATACAGGACAGAATGGGATGAAAGGATCTCCCACTATGGTAACTGCATAACTTTTACTTTGCCTCCTTTCAAAACAGACAAGTTGGAAAAATTCTGCTTAAGACATCCTTGCAGCCATGCTCACAGGAAAGAAGCATTGTCTTTCCCTTGGATGAAAATGTTCCTTTATGCATTTCTACCACTTTCACCAATACCCAAGGTACTTCTGACTATTCAGAAAGAATTACCAAAGATAATTGTGGTGACTATTTTTTGGCCCAGTCAAAGTTGGTTCTCCATTTTAATGGACTTGGCCAAGGGCAATTACCACAAGCTTCCTCACACTCTGGATATTTTCCGACAGTGTAAGGGTGACTGGTGCACATCAACTTTGAGTAATTGCTGCTGTCAGCCTGGATGATTCTATCTTGATACCTTTTAGCCACTTGTTCCATGAGGATGTGCAGCAGGTATTAAAGGAGGCAAGAAAACCTGCAGCTAGGAAATCTTACGTTTACAAGTGGAAGAGGTTTTCTAGGTGATGCCTAACTGATATCAGAGGACCCAGTATGGTGTCTACCCCTTCAGTTTAAAATATTTGTGTGAGCTACTCATGATGGATTATCTAATGCATCTATCAAGGCACATCTTGTGGCCAACTCAGCTGGTCTGGCCATGGATCTTTTTGTCATCAAACAGTTTATGAAAGGAGTTTTTCACTTGAAACCCTTTCAAAAGCAAAATTCTCCTCCTTGGGATCTCAACTTTGCTCTTGAAAAACTGACCTTACCTCCTTTTGAACCTACCTTTTATTTTGATTTTAAGTTCATCACTTGGAAAACTGTTTTGCTTATTAGTCGAACACCTGCAAGGCAAGACTTTGAGCTCCAAGCTCCCATGGTGGGACACCCTTGTCTGTTTTCAAAGCTTACCCTACCTAGTAGACAGAATGACAAGGATTCAGAAAACCCTGGACAGGGTTGTTTTACACACTAATCCTTCTTTCATGCTAGAAGTTGATTCTGAAATTAACCTGAATCTAGCCACCAATCTTCCAGTTTTCTTTCCAGAATATAAAAACTAAAGGGGAGAAGAGTCTGCATACTTTTGGATGTGCATATGCATGCAGCTCAGGCACTATCTTAACAGAACCAAGCCCTTCAGGAAAGCTGAACAGTGTTTCTTTCCTATTCTGGAGCTAAGAAGGGTCAACCAGTGTCTAAGCAAATGCTTGCTCGTTGGTTGTCCTCTGCTATTGTTTTTTGTTACTTCCACCATGGTAAATCTATTCCAGGTAAGGTTAAGGCACATACCACCAGAGACTTATCCTCTTCAGTGACATACTGGAAAGGAGTGGACCCTAGAAGCATTCTAGAGGCAGCAACCTGGGCCTTTTTTCATACCTTTAGAAAGCACTAGAAACTGGATTCTTTCTCAAGTTCTTGAGCAGGCTTTGCAAGGATCATTCTCCAGAGTTTCCTGGTTCCTTCTTCTTCTCCTCCCAGGTAGAGTAAGCTTTGTGAATCTATCCATATGCTAGTGAGGCAGCATGACTGATGAACATAGCACAGTTGTGTAAGTCCTACTTAACTGTAACAGTAGATGTTTGAATTTCATGCTCAGTGGCAGCACCCATTCACCATCCCACTTATTTTATACATAGTTTGATGGTATCCAAACTTGTTGTGTTGTTGGTTGGCTTTGGTTATTTGTATTGATGTTTTTGGTTGCATATTGGTTGAATATGATGTTGCCCTTTTCATTCTTCCTCAACCCATGGGTTCAGTCATAATCCTTGGATCTGACTCAGTCTTATACTACAGACTTCGGATTCAACTGTCAAGCTCCTCCCTCTACCCACAATGCCTTAGTCCCTCCACATTACCTCAGATCTCATTTGCCACCATTGTGCTCAGACACAGGTTCCTCTCTCAAGCTGGTATGTGGTCAATATTTGTGAGTTAATCCTTTTATTCTACATTCAAAAGTTGCTTTTCTATCTTAGACTGTTTCTATTCATCCTCCCTCTTAGTTTCTCATTAGGACTTCTACTATTATAGGTTCATAGGTTGGTACTAGGCTATCAGCCCTAGGGCCTATACAAGCCTAGCCATAAAAATTCCCTGGCCATTTCTTCCCACACTATTTACTTCCCTTGACCCCTGTCTAGAAGGGCGACTGACGTGATCCCTGGGGTAAATTTCCTTTCTTCCATCCAGTCGTCAAGGTTCCCTTTGAAGACGGCCAAAGAGGCACTCTGCTTGACATGTATGGGCAGTCTATACCAGAGTCTGGGGAGTCTCTGGGTCAGGAACCTATCCCTCCAGCATGTTTTGTTTATTGTAATGACAAGGTTTAGATCCCTGGAGCGTGTGGCTCTGAGGGATTGGGATTTCTTTAAGTGTAGCATGTCCAAGAGCTCTGGGTTTGATGTGGCCCTGTATGTTAAGCAGAGATCGCCTCTGAGTAGACAATATGCGACAGAGTATAGCTGGAGTTTTTTAAGGCAGTCAGCATAGGGCATCTACTTTAGGCCTGTGATTCTTTTAGTGAGGTATTTCTGTGACCTTTCCAGTTGTTGCAGATGTCTTGAGAGGTACATACCAAATGGGGCGTTGTATTCTATACTGGGTCTAATGAGGGATGAGTACAGTGGGACAGTGATATCCTTTTTTCTGGATGAAAAGCCCTTAGTGATGAGGTGTGCCACATAGAAGGACTTCCTGTCTGTTGTGGCGATGTGGTTATCGAAGGTAAGACCACTGTCCACCTGTGTCCCTAAGTCTCTTATCACACTTTCGGTGTTTAGTATACTGCCACCTATGTGATAATTTACGGGTATATGTTTTTTCCCAAAGGGGATAACTATACATTTCTTGGCATTGAGCTTGAGCCCATGGCTCTGGCACCAAGCATCTGTTTCTGTAAGGCCCTTTTCTAAAGTATCCACATCATTTGGGGATTTAATAATGGCTCCCAGTTTGCAGTCATCTGCAAACTTTGTTAGCCAGAGTCCCTTAGTGTTGGCCTGTACTTCACAGCAGTAGATGCCAAACAAGAGCGGTCCCAGGCCTGAACCCTGAGGTACTCCACTTGTCATTTGTCTGGAGCTGGATTTGGAGTCGGCTACTTTTACAGTGTGGGTTCTGTCAGTAAGCCAGTTGGCAACCCATTGGGTGACGTAGGGATTAATGCCCAGCTTAGTAAGTTTAACTATGATTCCAGAGTGGGGGGTGGTGTCAAAGGTCTTGGCGAGGTCTAGATATGCTGTGTGGACCACCTTACCCTTGTCCCTTGCTCTGGAGACTGATTCAAAGAAGTCAATCAGGTTCAGGAGACACGATCGGCCCTTCACGAACCCAAACTGGGTGGGGTCCAGTGTTTGAAGATTGCCAATGTCTTTGTTTATAAGTTCCATGACAATATGCTCCATGGCCTTGCAGATAAGGCTTGTCAGACTGATGGGATGGTAGTTTCCGGGATCCAAGGTGGACCCCCCCCCCTTGTGGAGTGGGATAACTGTAGATCTGCACCACTCAGTGGGCATGAAACCTGAGGTGAGGCTATGATTAAACATGACACTTAGGTGAGGTGCCAGTTCATATTGTAGTTCATGTAGTACAAAGCCCGGGATGTCATCTGGTCCCATGGATGTTGTATTCTTAGCTTTGGAGAGTGCGTTTTTTACCTGTGTGGCTGTTATTATTGGAATTTGGCAATCTTCCGGTATGGGCCATTTAGGGGGTGAGAGGGGGGTGAAGTTGGCACTGAATTGATCTGCCAGGATATTGGCAATATCCTTGGGATCAGTATATTTAATGCCATTTTGTTGTAGCTCACAGCAGATCTGAGCATTGCCATTTAGATTCTTGACATAGTTATAGAATGCCTTGTGATTGTCTTTGGAATCTTTGGCAATTTTATTTTTTGTAACTAGCTTTGGAGGATTTTATGAGGGATCTCAGTTTCTTACTTAGTCTGGTAAGGGAGTTTTTTGCATCCTGGGATTTTCCTCTTTTCTGCAACCTTTTGTTGTAAAGTTTGTTTATGGCAGGGGACCACCAAATTGGCTTCCTTTTTTTTGGAGGAGAGCATCTTGGTTCTATTTGGGATGGCATGATTCATGCATGAGTGGATATGCTCATACAGTGCCTTAGTGTAGGATTCAGCAGTCAAACTTTCAGTTCCCGTCTGCATGGGTGTCATGAAGTTTGTCACTTCTGACTTGAGTAGCATGAAGTTGGCTTTGGAGAAGTTTTTTATGGAGGTTTCCTTACTGGGGGGGTGGGGGTGGGATGTGGATGTTAAGGGTGATTGGTACTATTTTTATATATAGTACTCTCTCTCTTACTACAGTTGCTATTCTATTTATCTTTTAATTATAATCTTTTTTTAAATTATCATTGTTGATAATAACCTTTGCCATCTACTTTCCCTCATTAGAAAAAAAAAATGTCTTTCTCTGTATTGCTTATTTACATTGGTAGCCTACATTCATGGTGCTTTTTCTCTATCATGTCGGATAGACTGACAGGTTTCAAATAATGCACTTCTTGTGGGCATTAGATTCTGAATTTGGATACCAACAAGGAGTACATTTATTGCCTCAGATTCAGTTACCTGGATACAAACTGTTCAGTTTGTTCAACTTTTAATCCAAGGGCCCTGGCTGACTGATGCAACAAATTATTATTGAAGACACTTCTCCCTGCTACTGCTACATCTTCAGGGGCTCAAACCCCTGCTAAAGTGGTCAAATCTACTCAGCTGGAAGAAAGAAAATGCTCCCTGCTGAAGTTTCTCAGGTCTTCATTGGAGCTTCCACTCCAAAGCTGTAAGATCTCAGATCCGACTGCACTGGATCCTAAGACCTGTCCTTCGGATCTGAAACTTTCTGATCTGAAATCTTCAGATCTTATAATTATATTGGCAAGTCCAATGACACCTTTTCCAGATCATAGGTCCTCAGATACAAAACTGGCATCTCACAAAGAGATTATACAGCAGAGTATGCATTAAACCTATATCTCCTCCTCTGTGGTCCCCTTTGTGACAAACTCCTAAGAGACCTCCATCCACTACATCCTCCAGGTCCTCCAGAAGTTGATCAGAAGCGGATGTGGATAGGATGATGTGAAACTTTCTCAGAGCTCAGATCCAGATGGGTGTCATACTGGCTCTGTCTCTTATTGGATCAGTGAGCCTTCCTATGTCATCCCACACTATTCTCTCTCCTTCTCCAATCCATCCAATCATTTCAGAGTCGCAGGACCTGAAATCCCTGACAGGTCCAGAGTCAGATCTGAATAAGATTTCTTCTTTGACTCTCATGGTATCCCTGACTGTTTCTGCTCCTATACCATCTGATTGGAATGGGTCCCAGAGCTGAAGTGTTGCTGTCAGATCCATGGGGCCGGGATCGACTCTGATGTTTTTGGATCCATCCTTGCCCTTCAAAGCCTTGGCACTGGACAGCTCAGGTCCAGTTCCATCCTTAAGGCACAGATCCGAGGGTGGTTGATCTGCCATCACTTGGGGCTTCAGCTCTGGCTTGGCTGATTGAGGCTTCTCTGGGTCTGTCTGCCTTTGAGATCCAGTAGAGGAACTTCCCTGCTCTTCCGTTACCTCCCCTGTGCATCCCACAGAGGAAGTGCATCAGAAGAGAACATGTTAGAGGAGACACATAGGCTCTCCAATGGAGTCTCTCACAGAGAATACTGATTTTGATGAAGAAGGGTCCCCCAGATTGCCACTGGATGCATCTCCACTGGATGACATCTCCTTCATAGACATTTTAGATATCTGTAGCAAAAACATGGCTGGTCTTCCAAAAACCCCTCTCCAGAAGAATTGGTATTTTTGGAAGCTTTTGTTTCTAGCCTGTCTACATCTTGGGTTACCCACCCCTCATCAAATGAACTCATTGATTTAGTTTCCCACCAGGCTTGGAAGGAGATGGATACCCTTGAACCTATTCCAAAGAGACCAGACAAATTCTTAGTCCCTCCAAAAGACAGACTGCACTGGAGCAAAGGAGTCCCAGTTGATGCAATGGTAGTGGGGGCAGCCACCAAGAAAGATCTAGCAGAACAGAAGCTCTTCTGTCCATCTGCCAAGCAGCGAGTCCAGATCACTGGACAGATTTGGAAAGTGAGTCTTTGCCTCAGTGACCTTTGCCCTGAAGTCTCTTAATTACCTGGCACACTTCATGGGAATTCAGAGAGATCTGACCAAAGAGCTATTCAAATACTCTCTCAGAGTCCATGTCTGGAGGGGATTTCAAAAGAACGTCCTTCCAACTGGCCACTCTTTTGTCTACATCAAACACTTCAATGAGGTTGATTTCTCACACAGCTGAAGGCACCTCATGAGCAGGTGGTTCAGGCACTGCCATAAGGAGACATGCCTAGATGTGGCTATGTAACTTTGTGGAGCCTTTTAAGACATCCTTATCAATGCCTTCTTTGATGGCACATCTTTATTTGGGCCATCAGTAAAAGAGATGCTTACCCACACTGAAAAGGATGGAAAGACACTGTCTGCCATGGGAATCAAATTTTCTACCCCTCAATGGACCTTTTCCAGGAATCAGAGAGGTGGTAAGAAAATATGGGTCTAAAACCTCAGGGATCTTTCCAAGATCCACATGGGGACAATTCCTCTGGAGGGAGAGGAGGAAATTCTAATGAGAGACGTCACCCTAGAGGCAGAGGAGGCCCAGCACTTCTGAGATTCCTTTCCAAACAGACCCTTCCAGCACTTCAGAAGCACTACCCAAATGTCCATCTCTGGAGGCAGTAGGGGATAATTATCCCTGCATCAAGAAGCCTGGACGAATATAACAAAAGATACTTGGGTGCTAAACATCATATCCAGAGACTATTTCATTCCATTTTTCCAACTTCTTTTTCACAAAAGGAAGAAACATCCTAAAGTTCCACCCAGTCAAAGGAAAGATGCAGCAAAAAAAGTTCAAAATCTGCTAGAAAAATGAGTCATCCAAAAGGTCCCACCAGACAAACTGGGTTCAAAACTTTCTCTTCTTTTTAGTGCCCAAGGAGGCAGGGAACCTCAGACCAGTTTTGGATCTAAGCAAACTGAATCAGTATGTGTCGAAGTCAAACTTCTGGATAGTCATGGTACAGTCCATTCTGACATTTCATCACAAGGATGATTGGGTGTGCCTAACAGATCTTCAAGATGTGTATTATCACATCAAAATAGACAGGTGCTCCTGAAGATACTTACACTTTTGGCAGGTCACTATCAATTCACAGCCCTGCCCTTTGGACTCACCATAGCCCCCAGAGTGTTTGCCAGATGCATGGCAGTGGTGACTGCTCATCTGAGACTCAAAGGATTCCATATGTTTACATATCTGGATGACTGGTTCCTCACTGCTCCCTCCAAGCATCTTCTCTTACATTCCAAGGAGCTATTTGCTCCAGATTTGCCAGTCACTGGGGATAACAACAAATTGTGCCAAATCAAACTTAACACCTGTTTAAAGCCTGAAGTTCATTGGTACACTTCTGGATACAACAACACAGGTAGCTTCACTACCACCTCATCGCATATCCATCATCAGGAATCAGGTTCATCTAATTATTTCCCATCCATCTTCTCCAGCAAGATCAGTTCTTCAAGCACTAGGATCTATGGTAGCAGCCATTGTATTACTTCCCTTGGCACATTTCTTTATGTCTGTCCTTCAATGGACTCTAGCTGTTCAGTAGCCCTTTCAATGAAAACCTCTATCCATTCTAGTCAAGCTAACTCAAATTTGCAAACGGCATATTCACTGGTGGACCCAACTGGATGACATTCACCTAGGCCAACCTTTTGTTTTGCCATCTCCAATGGCTACAGTGACCACGGATGCTTCCCAACTGGGGGATGGCATTTTCTGGGAAAGATGGTCCAAGCATGCGGTCCACCCAAGAGACCAATCTGCATATCAATATACTAGAGATGAGAGCAGTCCTACTTGCATTGCAGGCATTTCAAGATGCTCTTCCTCAAGGGACATTTGTAATTCAGACCAACAACATGTCTGTGGTCTGGCACAGCAACAAACAAGGAGCAACTTGGTCTTATCCCTTCTGCAGAGAGGCCATGAGAGTGTGGGAATGGGCAATTTCATCAGACCACTTTCTAGTTGTAATGCATATTCCAGGGAAAACCAATGTGTTAGTGGACAAACTAAGCAGATCCATCCTGATGCCTCACGAGTGATCTCTCAGTCAATCTGTGGCAGAAAGGATCTTTCATCTTTAGGGCCAATTTTGCTGTGATGTCTTTGCATCTCCCCACAACAACAAGTGCAGCAGGTACTTCACTGTTATCCCCCCTCAGGGGGAGTCACTGAGAGATGCTGTAGTCCACATTTGGCCCTCCGGTCTTCTTTATTCTTATCCCCTTCTTCCTTTGATTCCCAAATTTCTGCAGAAAGCAAGTTGGCTGAAGAGCTCAGTGATCCTCATTGCCCCCTTCTGGTCTCAACAGGTATGGTTCCCCCTGCTATGATCTCACCTTTGTTATCCTCCATAGATACTGGAACCATCTCTGGATCTCCTTTCTCACCCATCATGGATCCAACATCCCAATATCCAGGCCCTCAAATTAACCGCATAGTTTTTCCACTTCCAGTAATGGTTAGACAGCCCAGGCTTTCTTGTCCAATACATACCATTACTTTGACTTCACAAAAATAATGCACTAAAGAAGTTTACAAGAGCAAGTGGAAAAGATTCTCCCTTCGGACTTTGAATACTGAGACTGGCCCGTTCTCTGCTCCAGTTTCTGCAGTACTTGATGTGACAAAGGGAAATACTGCCAGCCCAGCTATCTGGAATTTTGTAAATAATTCTGTGTCATTTGCGAATATTGATATGATTTATACAAAAGTGTGGGTAAAGTACTGCACTAAAATGTAACCACAGCATGCCCTATAGGAATAGAACAGTGATGTACCTGCACTATTGTGACTGTTTAGATGTACATGTTTAATGGAAAATGGAACACAGGAGGTTAACCTGAAATAATTTCAGAGAAAATAGTTGAAATTAAATTGTTTCAAAACCATGTAATACAAGAGATGTTATCTCAGTGCCAGTGCAGTAGCAGACACAATGTCTAGAACTAGAAGTTTTTGTATTGTCTTGAAAGAGAAGTAATTACTAGATTTAAGAAGTAGAAATGTTTTATTGTTTTATCACTTCCAGGATCTGCAAACATCTGAGAGATATGTATTTTTCACAGATAAATGTTAAAATTCTGTTAGTTTCTGACAAAGGGGGTTTAGCTTGGGAAGTCAGGTAAGAAAAAGTGATGTCATCCAAGCTAACCCAGTAGTAATATTTGATATTAATTTAAGAACTCTTTCAGAGAGAGTGGGCATTTGTATTTGTCTTTGACATGACAACATCCACTCATCATCACTTCTGCCTGCCTGTTGTTCTGTAAGTAAGTTTTAGGGCATAGTAACTCTTTTAGATTCAGATAGGAATATAGTAAAGTATAGCTTAGATGTTTTCTTTATTTATTTGAGACTGTCCTGCAATGTTGTTTTAAATATCTCCTGTGATTTTGAACTCTAAAGTAATTGTGTTTGCTTGCTGCATATTGCCTTGTTCTTTTATTATTTATTATTAAATACATTTAAACCTTTCAATTGTGGCTGGTCTGTTTAGAGATATTTAAGCTCTTAGCATACTTGCATATCTATTTGGTGACACTGTACAGGCCACTCCTAAATTGTCTTGCTCTTGGTCAGACTACTATTTAGATTAATAGTAACATTACACAGTAGGATTGGACAACCTTTGTTAAGGGCCTTAAAGTAACTGATAAGGGGTTCTGGTGGCAGTGATAACTACCTTATAGACTGGGCTGAAGGGGACATAGCTAGTAAACCTGTGCCAGTCTTTCCCAGGTAGGTGTTTGTGTTTGTATATAAATCAAATCTTAAACTGTGTGTGTGTCAGCTACATGGGCAGGGACATGAAGCACTGGTTGGACAGAGAGGGTGCTGGAGGTCTTAGCTTGGCCACTCAGCTGAGATCTCAACTCTATAGCTGTACCAGTGGGGAGTCTTATTGGGGATCTGGAGAAAGAGGGAGAAACCAGCCTCAGACTGATTGTGAACTCTGTGTGCTCTTAAGGGAAATTGCATTTTACTGTGTGTGTGTACCTGTCATCCTCAGAGTGTATACATTCCTTACTGTTGTCAGTGGTGAGGGTTGAGGTTCCTAGATTACTTGGCCAGTGCAAGGGTGTCACACTTAAATTTTAGCAACCCTTTTTAAAGAAGGAGCTAGTTTCTCTACAATTAAACTGCAATAGCAGCTATAAATAATAATAAAAAGGATTACTACTAATTGGTGTAATATGGTGTAGAGAACGGTAGAAATTGCAATATAAGAAATATATGTAACAAATAAACAGTTACTCGTTCGCAATCACACCAGGCAGTAACAAAAAGATTCTTTCCACATCTCTTCAGACCCCAGTTCTTGGGAAAGTATAATCCAAAGGGACAAAACAGTTCCAAATAAATTTATAAATCCACTCTCACTTCTGAGCACAATAAAATTGTTTATTGCAGTACACAGTTGGCAAGCGCTTTCGCTAAATAGCTTTTTCAAACCAATAGCAACTAATTCCAAAAAGAATGCTTATATACTAAAAAATAAAACAATTATTCAATTAACAGCAATCCTTAAAGGTAGATGCTTAAAAAATGATGAAATAAATAAAATACAAAAAAACATATAAATGTATATATATGTATACATATTTTTAAAAAGACATACATATGTTGCTTCGTATGATCTATATTAAAAAAATTCCATTTAAATATTTATTAAAACACTATAAGATTCTTGTTAATTAAGGAAAATTTATTACAACTAACTTCATCTCATTTTGAACCTCCTGTTTTTTAAAATAGGTTTTAATGGTACCCTGTCATTGAGCCCTGGACTAATATGGGCTTGAGTTCTTATTATCCATTGTGTCTCAACTTGTTCAGTATAATTACTGACATCACCCCCTCTGATATTAGGTACATTCACTTGCAGTACAGAGAACAAAAACCTACGCGTGTTACCATACTGGCTAATGAGCTTAGATAATGCATTCACCTCCGATCTAATACGAATTTGATAAAGGTGTTCTCTGATTCTTTCTTTTAACATCCTGTCCGTCTTACCAATGTAAAACGAACGACAGGACACACAGTTTGCAATATAAATCACATGTTTTGTTTCACAACTAGCACTAACTTTGACAGAAAAAACCTGTCCAGTAACTGGTTGAACAAAAGTACTGGTGTTGTTAATATAGCAACAAAAGTTGCAGCGATTACATGGTTGTGTATCTTCAAAACTTAGATTATCTCTTTGGTGTGTTGAGTCTCTAAAACATAATAGCCTGTGCAGATTTTTCTTATTTTTATAAGTAAAACATGGTTGTTCTCCTGCATACTTTCTAACTTCAGGGTCCAAAGTGAGCAGGTTCCAATGTTTAGTAATAATGTTTTTAATACTATGCACATCCTGTGTATAAAAAAGAGGGAACCTCTGTTGGTTCTGATCACTAACATTGTCAGTAATTCCACTAATATTGGTTCCATAAACCCGTGACCCCATCTTAGAGAAAATTGGACATGCTTTCCCTTCCCTAATACTTCTAACCTGAGTAAACGCCCTGTCAATTTCCCCCGATTTTTAGTTCCTGTTGCGAAACTTAATAGTTAGATCGTGCAACTCCCTTTCAAAATCATCATGACATGGATTCAACCTTGACGCCCTGATTCCTTGCCCTTTAAGAATGTTAAAAAAGATATGGTCAGGGTGCATACTGTCCCTGCATAAAAGTGTGTTTGTATAACATAATTTACTGTGTACCCCAGTATTAAAGTCTCCATTAACTAATCGCCATATATTAACATCCAGAAACGATATACTTTGATCGGAATAATTCATGGTAAATTTCAGGAACGGAGTTAGCATATTCGCTTGTTTATCAAAAAACATTAATTCATCCAAGCTACCGTTCCATAGAAAAAATAAATCATCCACGAAACGTCTATAGAACAAGATGTGTTTCTGGAATAAATCTAGACTACAAAGTTTCTTCTCTTCCCACAATGCCATAACCAGGTTGGCGTAGCTATTGGCACACGAGGTGCCCATAGCCACGCCATCCTTTTGCAAGAAGAGATCACTATTGAACAAAAAAACATTGCTTTCCAACACTATTTCTAGCAGTGTACAAAGAAAATCTATTCTAGTGGGCAATAAATCAGAGTGCGTAGTCAGATATTCATAAATACTCTCTAGACCCTTATAATTCGGAATATTGGTAAATAACGAATTTACATCCATTGTAACCAATATCAAATTCAGATCACCAAAGTGACTTTTAATTATTCCATAGAAATCTAACAAGAAATGCTTAGAATCCTTTAATATTATTTTATTGCTATTTACGTAAGGTCTTAAGATCTTTTCTAAGTAAATAGAGATGTGTTCAGTTATCCAGTTCCGACCAGATACAATCGGTCTCATCGGGGGATTAATAGGGTCTTTATGAATTTTAGGCAGGCCCTGAATAGATGGAATAGTGTGACTATCAATCAAAAAGTAATTGAATAACTGGTAATCTAGAACACCTCATTTATACATATCCTCAAGATTATTATAAACTCTAGATATAATTTGTTGTACATCTAAAGTTGTTATAGGAGTATAATACTTGGCGTCTTGTAACATTTCATTCATGCTATTACTATATGACCCTCTATCTAACAATACTATGGGGCCACCTTTATCAGCTGGCCTGATAGAGATGTTTCTATCATTCATTAAATCATGCAAAGCCCTAGTCTGTTTATAATTCAGATTATTCTTCGTAAAATGAGTATTCTCATTTTCTAACGAATACATTTCCCTTTCAGCAATTTTATTAAAAACCTCTAATGAGGGATGTAAATTTGGTGTTATTAAACTGGGTTTCCAGAACTCTCTGTTGATATTATCAGGTACTTTATCAGCAAACATCATTTTCAATTGTAAATTCCTTGTAAATAGCCTTAGATCTAAAATTGTATCGGTTATGCAACTTCGTTTTGAAGGGATAAAAGATAGGCCTCTATTCAAGACCTCTAATTCATATTGGTTCAGTGGTCTGTGAGAGAGGTTGTGAACTATGTTAGTCTCTCCCACATTTTTTTCAAAGTTGGTTCCCTTATATCGTTGCTTTGAGCCTTTCTTTTTGGTCTGCCTCTGCTCATCGAGCGATTTCTGCACCTGCGGTTGTTCTCCGCTATAGGGAAAGGGCTAGGAACTTCTCCTTCCCTGCTAAAAATATTTTGTGTGCTGCGCACTTTGTTTCGTACCACCTGAGCTTGTTCAGTGTTATCCACAGGCTCAGCATTGTGAGTTGCAGTAATCTCATTCGTGTTATTTAAAGGTTCATTCAATGGTACATGTAAAACCCCCTCAGTATTCCCTGCAAGTACATTGCTAGAGCTAGGGTTAACAGTGTGTACATCACGCTCATTGTTAACAATCAATAATGGTTTTACATTAGTCGTAACATTACTCCTACTATCATTGTTGTTTATATTGTCACTAGTCCGCTCATGCAACGGACCAGTTTTCCCACTAGAACCCATAGGTCCTGTAAAACTTCTGGGCCAAGTAAAGACTTGGCCCAATGAAAAATCATCAATATGAGACTAACATAGTTCACAATCTCTCTCACAGACCACTGAACCAATATGAATTAGAGGTCTTGAATAGTGGCCTATCTTTTATCCCTTCAAAACGAAGTTGTATAACCGATACAATTTTAGATCTAAGGCTATTTACAAGGAATTTACAATTGAAAATGATGTTTGCTGATAAAGTACCTGATAATATCAACAGAGAGTTCCGGAAACCCAGTTTAATAACACCAAATTTACATCCCTCATTAGAGGTTTTTAATAAAATTGTTGAAAGGGAAATGTATTCGTTAGAAAATGAGAATACTCATTTTACGAAGAATAATCTGAATTATAAGAAGACTAGGGCTTTGCATGATTTAATGAATGATAGAAACATCTCTATCAGGCCAGCTGATAAAGGTGGCCCCATAGTATTGTTAGATAGAGGGTCATATAGTAATAGCATGAATGAAATGTTACAAGACGCCAAGTATTATACTCCTATAACAACTTTAGATGTACAACAAATTATATCTAGAGTTTATAATAATCTTGAGGATATGTATAAATTAGGTGTTCTAGATTACCAGTTATTCAATTATTTTTTGATTGATAGTCACACTATTCCATCTATTCAGGGCCTGCCTAAAATTCATAAAGACCCTATTAATCCCCCGATGAGACCGATTGTATCTGGTCGGAACTGGATAACTGAACACATCTCTATTTACTTTGAAAAGATCTTAAGACCTTATGTAAATAGCAATAAAATAATATTAAAGGATTCTAAGCATTTCTTGTTAGATTTCTATGGAATAATTAAAAATCACTTTGGTGATCTGAATTTGATATTGGTTACAATGGATGTAAATTCGTTATTTACCAATATTCCGAATAATAAGGGGCTAGAGAGTATTTATGAATATCTGACTACGCACTCTGATTTATTGCCCAGTAGAATAGATTTTCTTTGTACACTGCTAGAAATAGCGTTGGAAAGCAATGTTTTTTTGTTCAGTAGTGATCTCTTCTTGCAAAAGGATGGCGTGGCTATGGGCACCTCGTGTGCCAATAGCTACGCCAACCTGGTTATGGCATTGTGGGAAGAGAAGAAACTTTGTAGTCTAGATTTATTCCAGAAACACGTCTTGTTCTATAGACGTTTCGTGGATGATTTATTTTTTCTATGGAATGGTAGCTTGGATGAATTAATGTTTTTTGATAAACAAGTGAATATGCTAACTCCGTTCCTGAAATTTACCATGAATTATTCCGATCAAAGTATATTGTTTCTGGATGTTAATATATGGCGATTAGTTAATGGAGACTTTAATACTGGGGTACACAGGAAATTATGTTATAAGAACACACTTTTATGCAGGAACAGTATGCACCCTGATCATATCTTTTTTAACATTCTTAAAGGGCAAGGAATCAGGGCGTCAAGGTTGAATACGTCATGATGATTTTGAAAGGGAGTTGCACAATCTAACTATTAAGTTTCGCAAAGGAACTACAAATCGGGGGAAATTGATAGGACGTTTACTCAGGTTAGAAGTATTAGGGAAGGGAAAGCATGTCCAATTTTCTCTGAGATGGGGACACAGGTTTATGGAACCAATATTAGTGGAATTACTGACAATGTTTGTGATCAGAACCAACAGAGGTTCCCTCGTTTTTATACACAGGATGTGCATAGTATTAAAAACATTATTACTAAACATTGGAACCTGCTCACTTTGGACCCTGAAGTTAGAAAGTATGCAGGAGAACAACCATGTTTTACTTATAAAAATAAGAAAAATCTGCATAGGCTATTATGTTTTAGAGACTCAACACACCAAAGAGATAATATAAGTTTTGAAGGTACACAACCATGTAATCGCTGCAACTTTTGTTGCTATATTAACAACACCAGTACTTTTGTTCAACCAGTTACTGGACAGGTTTTTTCTGTCAAAGTTAGTGCTAGTTGTGAAACAAAACATGTGATTTATATTGCAAACTGTGTGTCCTGTCGTTCGTTTTACATTGGTAAGACGGACAGGATGTTAAAAGAAAGAATCAGAGAACACCTTTATCAAATTCGTATTAGATCGGAGGTGAATGCATTATCTAAGCACATTAGCCAGTATGGTAACACGCGTAGGTTTTTGTTCTCTGTACTGCAAGTGAATGTACCTAATATCAGAGGGGGTGATGTCAGTAATTATACTGAACAAGTCGAGACACAATGGATAATAAGAACTCAAGCCCATATTAGTCCAGGGCTCAATGACAGGGTACCATTAAAACCTATTTTAAAAAAACAGGAGGTTCAAAATGAGATGAAGTTAGTTGTAATAAATTTTCCTTAATTAACAAGAATCTTATAGTGTTTTAATAAAGATTTAAATGGAATTTTTTAATATAGATCATACGAAGCAACATATGTATGTCTTTTTAAAAATATGTATGCATATATATACATTTATATGTTTTTTGTATTTTATTTATTTCATCATTTTTTAAGCATCTACCTTTAAGGATTGCTGTTAATTGAATAATTGTTTTATTTTTTAGTATATAAGCATTCTTTTTGGAATTAGTTGCTATTGGTTTGAAAAAGCTATTTAGCGAAAGCGCTTGCCAACTGTGTACTGCAATAAACAATTTTATTGTGCTCAGAAGTGAGAGTGGATTTATAAATTTATTTGAAACTGTTTTGTCCCTTTGGATTATACTTTCCCAAGAACTGAGGTCTGAAAAGACGTGGAAAGAATCTTTTTGTTACTGCCTGGTGTGATTGCGAACGAGTAACTGTTTATTTGTTACATGCAATAGCAGCTATCTCTAATTTTCACACATAAGGCAAAAATTATTCTTTGGCTTCTTCCAAATTATGCAAAGCATTTCTAGAAGGCATTTTCTTCTCAGACCACCATTAAGGGATCCTTCACCTTCATAGGATCTCACAGTTGTGCTACAAGGTCTAAATCAGAAACCCTTTGAACCTTCAGTTAAAACTGATTTAAAATTCCTTTCATGAAAACAGCTTTCTTGGTAGCCATTAATTCCGCAAAGAGGATATCTGAACTCCAGGCTCTTTCCGCAAAAACTCTTTACATCATCTTCCATAAAGATAAGGTTATCTTATGGACAACCCATTCCTTTTTACCCAAAGTGGCTTCTGAAAATAACATTGATCAGTCCATTCATTTACCAGTCTTCTTTCCAAATTTTTTGAACAAAGGAAATTATATGCTTCATCTCCATGATGTATATAGACAGTTATGTTTTTTGTCTCCACAGGACAAAACAAATCAAAAAATCAGATTGACTGTTTGTTTCCTTTTTACCAAAAAGTATGGGGAATTTCTTAGATTTATTCTCAACAAGGCATGCCCTTAACCAAACCACCCAAGGCTAATTCAACCAGATCCATGGCTGGTTCATCTGATTTTTGGTTTAAAACATCCATGGATGATATTTTTACAGCAGCCACATAGTCCAATGTTCATACCTTTGTTACTCATTACATATTGGATATTATTTCTATAACAGATCCACCTTTGGTTCATCAGTACTCCAGAATATCTTTCCATGAGGGCCACCCAAGATTAACATAGCTGGGGACTCTGTCTCATGGGTTGAGGAAGAATGAAAAGGACAACATCAGATTTAAAAGTTATGTACTTACCATAACTAGGCATCTGTGTTGTCCATTTTCATTCTTCCTCAACTTCCCTCCCATCCATCCCGCATACTTCAACTTTCTGGAGAGACCTGTAGGACTGTGTTTTGGAACCAACAATTCCAAGTTCAAGCACTTTCTTTTCTCTGTCAGCTATCCCTGTCTTTCTCTATAATTGTATGGGCTTAATGGCAACAAACTCGATCTGAGGTAATGGGAATGGACTAATGCATTATGGGTAGAGGGAGGAGCTCAAGAGTTGGAAATGAAGTCTAGATTATGCTGCCGAGTCAAATCCGAGGGTCAGATTTGAACCCATGAGTTGAGAAAGAATGAAAATGGACAACAAAGATGCCTAGTTATGGTGGGCACCTAACTTATAATTTCAGGTAATTCATGCTTCTGGTCCTTCTTGGTTCTTCCTACTTAGCACTAAAAGCTTGAATACCTGATTTTCTTTGACAGGGGTTAGGCTTCCCCTTATGGAAGGGGCTAGCAAATCCTCTATCACAGAGAGTCAGAAGAGGGGATTCTGAGCTCTGGAAAGTTACCACTGCAGTTTTGTGCAGTCACAGAACCCATATGGCACTGAGATAGTGTGAAGCAGTGTGAAATTCGAACATCTTTTGTTACAGGTAAGTAGGTCTAATGCAAGTGTACTTTTCTCTCCATGGTTTTAGAACAAATATGTGGTACAACTGCTCTTGCTTCATTTTTTCTGTTATTCCATCTTATGATTCACTTCACTTATTTTCTCTGTAACTTCAAAACAACAAAATGACCTTGCCATTTTGTGAGGAACTTGCTTTCAGCAGTGGGTTCTAATGTAATTACTTTATCTCATGACTTTAAATTTGTAAGAAAAGCATTTCTGTTGTATGGTCTCTGACATGCCTGTTGTGACCTTTCCATATGTTTTCTTACTACAAGCATTACAATTATACATTCTCTGTTGTGCCTTTTGTGTTCTCTCCATATGTTCTCTCACTGTCAGCATCACAGTTCTTAATCTCTCTTGGTGATCCAGAAATGTCCCATTACACATTTAAATGTGATGTCTTCTTCTTCCCATGTTTCTATTGCTATATCTATCAAGCCTCATGGATGCCTGCCAAATGCCACTTCAAATAGTGTGAATCCATTTGAGGTGTGTAGTACCTCTCTTTCAGGAAGAAAAGATATGACAATATCTAGTCCCATTTTTCCATTCTACCTCTGTGGCCTTTCTTTAAACAGATTTTAAAAGTTTGTTAAAGCATTCAACTAGCCCATCTGTTTGAGGGTGCTATACAGATGTCTTTAGCTGTTTCACTTTAAAACAATGGCAACATTCATGCTTTACTTTGGACATGAATGGGATGCCCCGGTCAGTAAATATTTCTTGGGGAATTCCTACAATAGATGAGAATATCATTAACATATTTGCATTGAATCTTCATGAGGTACTGCTTCAGGAAGTTTTGTTACATAATAAATAGCTACCAGGATAATCTCATAACCATTATTCGATTTTGCAAGTGAGCCCACAATGTCCATGGTTATGCATTCAAAATGGACTTCTACAATGGGGAAGATTATCAAAGAATATTTAAATCCTGGATTGTGTGCTGTCCTTTAACATTCTTGACAGTTTGCACAAAAGTTCTCTATGAATTCATAACACCAGGCCAATAAAATTTAGACACAACTCTAGCTTTTGGCTTGTCCATTCCTAAATAGCCAGCTAAAATGTGGTTGTGGTCTAATTTTCTGCCACGAATGTTAAAGGATTTTGGAACAAATAACTGCCTCAGTGTTTGTTCTATCTCTTTGGTTACCCTGTTTAGCAGGTTGTTTTTTAGCTCAAAGATAAAATATGCAGTGGGACTGTTTGGTTCTTTTGGTTCGCCATCTATCTCTTCTGTATTCTATCTGGCTCTCTGTATTATATTATTTTCACACTGAAATGTTTTGAAATTGATATTTTGAATTTTTGATCCTGTGTCTTTGTGTATATGATTATTGTACCAACACAATGCCTCTTAATTTTCTTAGTGTCTTCCTGACATATTTAAAGAAAGCGTTGTAATTATTTTTGTTTTAATTGCTATTTTAAGTCCACACTCATCTAGGGGTGTGAGCTCATGGTAGGTAGAACGAGACCGCTTATATTAATATATTACATTAAGCAGCTTCTTTATCTTACCAAAAGAAAACTGTTGAACCCACAATCTTGAAATAACTGCAAAAACGGAACAAGTAGCACTCTCTGCTCTTAAGAGCAGAGAGTGCTACTTGTTCTGTTTTTGCAGCTATTTCAAGATTGCAGCTTCTTTATCTTATTATATGTATATGGATATTCCATCCCAGTGGGTTATTTTTAAAATTCTTATTATACTTGGTGTGGATAGGGACTGCCTCATCAATACAGGTATTTAAGTGGCAGTAGAAGTCAGAGGCACAGAAAGCAGCTTTAGCAATGGGATCCACTGCAAGAAGAGTAGAGAGGGATTTATTTAGGTCATCAAGTAGCTGAAGATGGGTTGCTTTTGAGAAGCCCCTAAACTCAGAGATATTTACGAGGGAAATACCATCAGTTTTAAAGCAAAAGGTCACTAATTTACAGTCTGATTTATCAAAACTTGATGATACATATGGAAATGTACAAGAAATGGCCATATTTGTGAGGACTAGAACAAGGATAGTCTGCCCCCTAGTAGGATGGTTAACTATTTATAAAAAACAGTATTTATAATGTCAAGGAAGTATTGGACATGCTGACCATTGGCACTGTAGGTAAGAGAGTTTATTGATGGATAGTTCAGGTCAGCTAGCTATGAAGTGGCAATTAATCTGATTTATAGTGATTTGGACATCTAGGAGTTCAACTGTAGTACCCTGAGGAATATATTAAGCGGTAGTGATATCCTTGACAAGACATGATAGGCACTATACCCAGGAATAGAGGGAGTGCTTTCATTGCTTTGAAACCATGTCTCTGGAGCTAAACATATATGAATGTGTTCAAGTTGCAGGAGATCCTCAAGTTCAGGCATTTTGTAATTGTTAAGAATTCGAACACTGCATAGAGCCACATTATCTTGTTCCAATTTGGAATTTACTAGACTGAGGTCCAGCAGATGGTCTTCACCTAAAAAAGCAACTATGGGGGCAGCAAAGGCTTTAGCCAGAATGTGAAAACCTGATAAAATAGGCACAGACCATCCCTGACAAAGCAAGAAGGACTGTCACCCATCTTATCTCAAACTGACACATACTGGATCCCCTTAGAATGACATCAGATACATGGCCAATTATTAAATGTCTTGAGTTTGAATCTCAGCATCATTCTATGTGATGGCAAAATACCACTCAAGATAAGTGTCTTTCCTGCCCCATTCATGCATAGCAAGCTCAGTCATTTCCATCTGCACGCCCTTCTGAGTAGCATGCCTGAGGTCATTCTCTGCATGAATAAGCTAGAGTGGGCAGAACAGGGATATGCAGGGACATTCCCTGTTGCCCCTTTCCATAAGGGACATGGGTGCTAAGCCAGGATGAATTTACAATTTCCCATCCAGGCATTCAAATTTCATATGAATAGAGTAAGAGAAGAACTTTGCTTTATGCAGGATGGAAGACGGGTCCCATAATAGTAATACTCCATGGGATAAAATATGTGTCCCTGTTTATGCTGCAAAAGTCATTGAGATCACTTGATTGTGTGTGTTTATGTTACCGTTGGATTTGTAAATGTACAATAGATCTGACAGGTCAGGGTCTGTTGAGGCTCTATATGTGAGGTAGCAGTTACCTTTTAGTAGTCTGTATGACATTGTGAAGTGGGACAAAGCTCTGAGATGGTCTGCATGGGTTTTATGATTTAGGCCCTTGATATTTTTAGTGAGAAAGCAGTGTGGTCATCCTAGTTGTGCCGAGTGCTTGGATAGGTACACACCGAAAGAGGCATTACATTCAATGGTCACCTAATGAGAGCCAAGTACAGTGGAATATTAAGATCCTTGGGTCTGGACATCATGCCTTTATATTTAAGCTGTGCAATGAAAAAAACTTCTTTACAATACTGGATATGTGATGAACAAAGGCCAGTTTGTTGTCAACATATGTTCTCAGATCCCTGACTATAAGATCAGTTTTCAGGGGTGTGTTGTCACTGCGATAGTTACAAGGGTGGCCCTTCTTGCCAAGACAGCATTTTACATTTTTTAGCACTTAGTTTTAGCCCATGGTTTTTACATCAGCTATTTGGGAAAGTATCTCCTGGAGCATGCTGGTATCCTCTGAGGAGTTTTTGATGGCACCACATTTACAGCCATATGCAAACTTAGTCAGCCATAGATCCTTAACCTCCAAGAAGCAAATGCCAAAGTAGAGTGGCCCAAGGACTGAACTATGGGGTGCACCTCTAGTGACTGGTCATTTGCAGGAGTTAGAGATGCTCATCCTAATTTACTGGATTCTATTTGTGAATCAGTTTGCTATCCAACCAATTACACAACAGTTTACATGCAACATTCACGTTTGAATTGACCAGGTTATCTACAATGCCTGAATGTAGGATGGTGTTGAATGCTTTTGCAAGGTCTAGATATATAGTGTGAGAGAAACACAAATGGCATAAGGGCTGATGAAAAACGCATATAGAGGCACACTAAAGCTGTTTAATGATGAGATAGAAGTCTCAAATATTAAATATCTATGTAAGGTGAGGAACAAAAGCATAGCTGGTTCAACCAGTGTCCTGGGCCAGTACTATAAACCAGTGGCCCACCCCCTCAGCTCTTTACGTGAAGAGCAAAAAAAAAAAACTGTAATAAGGTGATTATTAGACGATCAGAACTAGTTGATCATCATAACCCCCCCAACACTTTGCACCCAGGGCATTTGCCCCTTTCACCCTGCCCTTGCTAAGCGACTGGTAATGAAGTTAAAGTCAAGATGATATCAATATTTTAAAAAAGAAATATACAAAAATAAATGAGAATAACTTGAAGACACAGGAGACAGTTAAAAGGGAATGCATAGATTTTTTTTCACAAAGTTAGTTGTGGTTTAAAAAAAATCAACCTTCCTAATGAATCCATAGACTCGGAATCAGTGGCAAAATTATTTATAAATGCATGAGAAGTGATAAGGCAATTCTAATAAGGGGTAGTGGAATTGGTGTAGTGATTAATAAGGAATGCAATTTATCAGGTAAGGTAACAGGTAGACAAGTTAGGCAGGATGTCATTATCTAATGGCAGATGCTATGTTAAGCATGAGATAAGATAAATGCATCATTCCTATGAAAACTGTAGCTGCTGTCCCTAAAGGAAACTTATTCCTTAGCCTGTAATTCAAAAAGAAACCTGTCACTGTCTTAGAGCAAATACGTTTATACCGAATATGTAGCCTACTAGAGTATTATTAAAAACATGTGATTCACTATTTTAACTCATTAACATTCCTACACAAGCCATTACACCTATCTGCATTCATTTCATTTTATATCTTTTTTCACTATGATTACCTTTAAGGTCAGACTTATAACCTACATCATCTCAAGATCAAGACAGGGCTATATTGTGTATCATAAATTAAGAGTCACTAGTCTGGTATAACTAACTCAAGGAAAGAAAAATGGTACAAGACAGAGTCATGAGATAGTTGATCAGTATTCATTGTGGTTCAACATGATATTCTGTCTCCTTTGACTACCATGTAATATCAGTGGTCAGGAAATCCTTCTGTTTAGCACAAAAGGGATCTATCTCATCCATGTCGAAAGAAGTTATCATTCATCTGTACTCTCTCCTAATTGGACAAATTACACCAATTTTGGCAAGTACCTATCCAGACAAGTCATGCAGCTTGAAAGGCACTAAAGGTACCTAACTAAAAAGATGACTGGTCTAAAGACTTTTGTCTTCTAAGAGGGACTTGAAGTGTTTTCTCTACGCCTGGCCTGTTAATGACTCTTATCTGCAGATCTATGCTGTATATTCCATGCTGTTGAGGACCTAACCCTCCTTGATCTCTTGCAGCTCTGTAAATCAACAGTTCCACAAACACTAGAAATGAAGATCTGAATGTCCACCAGCTTATAAATAAAACATGCTGGAGGGACGGATTTATTACCTGACATTTAGATACACAGTCTAGATATGCAATGTGTACAGATTTGCTCTCATCCATTGCTTCAGTAACTTTCTGAAAGAATTCTGCCAGGTTAAGTGGGAAGGATCACACCTTGACAAATCTGAACTGTCTTGGGTCAATAGTTTGCATATTGTGTATGTTCTTATTTATTAATTCCATAGTGATCCTTTCCATAGTCCTCAGATGAAACTGGTCAGGCTTATGGGTCTATAATTAACTGAGTCAGTTGATGTACCACCCTTGAGCAAGAAAAAGACTGTTCCTGTCCTTCTTTCATTTGGTACACAGCCAGTTTGGAGGCTAATACTGAATAGCCTCCTGACACAAAAAACAAAACTCCAGAAACTCCAGAAGAAGACTACATAAATGTGATGAGATACACTGACAGTAACAAAAATGTTAAACCCCTTATCAATTTGTGTATTAGGTGATCTGAACTAGAGAAGTCCTTCCAGTTCTGATATAAGGAATTACCATTTTACGAAGAGAATGGTTGTGGCAGCATGGACTTATAGAGGGAGTGGTGAGGTACACCTACGTGGAGGGCTGTCAGGGTGCCTTGGAAGGCTGGAGGAGAGAAGAAAGGGAAGCTCATTAAATGGCAGGCTGTATTAGTTTGAAAGGTTAATTATATTTGAAGCTTGTGTTGCCCGCAACATTTTTTCCTGTGCAATGACAACCTCTGGGTTGACTATAATATTTAGCAAGGGGTTTGGGTGGAAGCTTGCCTGAACATACAACATGTTATTTGACTTTATGGCATTTACAAGCAGACCACATCTCTGTGCTTCCTTTTCCTGGGATTCAGAAAGACTTAGAGCAATAAGGAAGCCTTAGCTTGAAAGTTTTCTGAATCACACTATTTCAGATTCAGAGACAACTCTACTGCTGAGGTTTTCCCTTTGTGAGGGTCTCAGGGCACAAAGCGGTCTTGCAAACAAAACTGCATGCTAATGCAACAGCTCAAGGGAATGGTTAATGCTAATTAATTGTGTGCTCTCCTATGTAAATATCATTGCTAGCATTAGTGTGTGAGCCCAGCTTGCTTTCTCTAAAACTAAATGATCAGTGTTTTTAACTATCACTTCTATCTGATTACTATGGATGGATAATGTAAAACAGTTTTACTGAATACTGCATCAGTTTTGGGTAATATGAACACTGACTATACAAATAAATAATACTATAGAAAACATATAATTAAAGGACTGCAAATCTATTGAGCTGCTGGTCACTAATTTTAGTTTATTATTTCATTTTCTGATACCCACTTTCTGCTATTCACAGTCATAGAGGAGACAGAGTCTGTCCCAGTAACCAAATATTGTAAAGCAGGTAACAAAACCTGGATGGAATGTCAGTCCAATTCTGGAAACACAGATGTATGTTCGCAACACACACACACACACACACACACACACACACACACACACACACACACACACACACACACACACACACACACACACACACACACACACACACACACACACACACACACACACACACACACACACACACACACACACACACACATAAACACAGCTAAAGACAACCTGAAAGCTCACTGGTTCACCTATTAGCATGCCTTTGGGATACTGGAGTAAATTGAAGTACTTGTCAAAAACCCAGTTTGTCGAAGGAAGGACATACAAACTGCACAGAAAACCACCCCAGCTAGGACACATACTGGAAACTGAGATGTGTCAATATTAACCACTGAATTTGCAAGTTAAAAGTTTTTAATTTCTGAGATAAAATCAATACATAAAATATTACTGGAAATTTTAAGCTCATTTCTAAGCACCATACTTCACAGTCAATTAGCAGAATGGACACTGGTAGTTAGCACAAGGGATTAAGGCTATGAGGTGTTAATGAGCTGCTTCCTATAATCCATGGTTTCATTCCCTGCACCTCAAGTTGCCTACTGCACGAGTCTGTGCAGGTAATTTAATCAAACACTGCTTTGGTGCAATTGAGAAATTAGGGTAGGCTCTTCAGTGGTTCAGGACCACATGCCTAGTAACTACCAATAAACCCATGAAGAGCAAGACAGACTGGCATCCTACTATATAGTACTTGGAAATTGTAGAGCATAATGTATATCAAAGCTATCCACATCAGAAAACCACCTCCAATGTCATTCTTATGACATAAGGATCAGTGAAATCCACATATAAGTGAGAGGCTCAACATGACACATTATAATGAAGAGGTGTTCAATCTTTACTGGCATATGGATGATAGTGCCCTCCTACCCTTCTTCCGGCAGCCTACCAAAGCTCAGAGTCTCTCCTACTGCCTGTTTGTGGGTGTGAAGAACCAATCATCCGGCAGTACAAGGACTGCCTTTCAGACGCACAGACAGAACCCTTTCAGTTTTCTAGTGCCATAATAAGAGAAGGATTTCTTGGTAGACTGCTCCTCACTCTAGATATCTTCAGCTGCTGAGCTCAGACAAGAAACCCTTTTGGGTTTTATTTCCTCCCTCTGCCCTTTTCTATCAGTGCTTGAACAGTCTATGCTGAGTTGCTTGTTTTTTCCTGATTATAAAATTATATGCAGTTGGGGTTTTACTTTACCTGCTGTATACAAATTACACTTTTATTTTAAGCTAGTTCTTGATTCTGTGGGTTGTTAACACTTGTAATGTGTTTTATGGTGACTGGTGAATATTTTGTATACTAAGGCCATTTTAGTACAGTTTTTCTCATTGCCTCATGTTTCCAGAGCTGTGAGTTAATCGTGTCTGTTATTTCCATTGATTAAAAACTTCATTTGAAGGTTTTGACAGGAAAACTTGCTATTTTTTCAGTCTTTTTTCTTTTGGGTTATGAATATTGAGGCAATTGAGTAGGTTTACAGCATTTTAAAAGATTTGTTGTTTAAATCGTGATTTTGGTGCTATTTTGTATGTTAAACACGTTTGACAGGGAGTATAAATGTAGGCCACTTGGAGACCCAAGGATGCATGGAAGCACTTCAGTATCAAGGAAATGTTGGTGGTGATGCATGTCTTGAAAGTCCTTCACAACCTAGGTCCTCTTCTTGTGGTTATGGACAGCACCACAGTCATGTTGTACTTCAGCAAAAGAGAGGATAAAAGGTCATACACTCTGTGCCAGTTGGCAATAATGGCATGGGAGCTGGCTTTACAGCATTCTCTGACTCTTCAGGTATCATAACATCCCATCAGGGCAAAATGTTGTGGTAGACAGACTAAGCAAATTCTGGGCAGACCCTCACAAATGGCACCTGAAAGGAGTGTTATTCCAGGATCTATTCCAGATGTGGGGAATGCCTCAAACAGATCTCTTTCCCTTCTTTCAAAACAGACAATTGGATAAATTCAGTTCCAGACTTCCTAGCAGTGATGTTTGGAGTACAGAACATTCTTATTCCCTTGGATTGGAATGTTCATTTTTGCATTTCCACCCTTTCCACAGATTCACAAAGTACTTCTGAAAGTTTAGAAACAAATGCCAAAGATCATTGTGGTGACCCCCTATTGGCCTAGGCAATCTTGCTTCTCCCTTCTAATGCAATTGGCCAAGGGCAATTACCACAGACTTCCTCTCACTCTAGATTTACTCACACAGTCTCAGGGGTGACCTTGTTCACTCCAATTTGGAGAAACTAGAACTGACAGCCTGGATGATTCAGTCCTTATTTTGTTTAGGTATTTGTTTCATGAGGGTGTGCTGCAGGAGTTAAGGAGGTCAGAAAACCTGCTACTAGAAAATCTTATGTTATGTTAAGTGGTGTCCAAATGGGAACAAAGTGTTCCGGTTAGCATCCCTCTGGTCTTGAAATATTTGTGTGAGGTACTTTAGGGTGGCTTATTGTATCTGTCCATTAAGGTGCATTTAGTGTCTATCTCCACTTTTTTGCCAGTGGATCCCTCCTCTTTCTTCTTATCTTTTTGTAAACTTAGTTCATGAAATGAGCCCCCCGTCACAAGCAAATTCCTCCTTCATGAGATATCAGCTGTGTTCTGGAAAAAATTAACTTAACACTTTTCAAACCCACTGATCTGGCTGATCTGAAGGTTTTAACTTGGAAAACTGTTTTGCTTATTGTTCTGACATCTGCACGGTGAGTCTATGAGCTGCAAGATCTCATAGTGGGACAACCTTACCTGATTTTCCACAAGGATAGGGTTGTGTTATGCACTAACCCCTCTTTCATGCCAAAAGTGGTTCACTCTCAGTTTATTAGCCTCTCTGTGCTCTTCTTAGAACCAAAGAATAAGGGAGAGGGGATACTTCATACCTTGGTTGTGCATCAGCAGCTCAGGTGCTACCCTGACAGAACAAAACCCTTCAGGAAAGCTGAAAGGCTTTTTATTTCCCACACAGGAGCAAAGAAGGTTCAATCTGTCTCCAGGCAAACCATTGCTTGTTGGTTGTCCTCTGGTATTGTTTTTTGTTACACCCACTATGCAAGGCAAATCCAGGAAGGTAAAGGCACATTCCACCAGGGCCTTTCCTCTTCAATGGCATATTGGAAAGGAGTAGACTCTAGAAGTATTCTAGAGGCAGCAACTTGGTCCTCTGCCCATACCTTTACAAAATACTACAAGCTGCATGCCTTTTCTAAATGCAGAGCAGGCTTTAGTAGGACCATTCTCCAGGGGCTCCTGGACCCTTATCCTTCCTGTTCACAGGTTGGATAAGGTTTGGAAATTTATTTACATACCAATAAGGCAGTGTGCTTGTTGAGCATAGTAAAACTGCTCTAAGTCCTACTTACCTGTAGTAGTAGATGTTTACAGAACACACTGCCTTATTGGCAGTACCCACCTACCATCCCCCTTTTGTGGATGTACATAGTTTGGTGTTGGAGTTGCCACTGAGTTATACTCAGCGGCCTTTATTGTT